>NC_079147.1:283184285-283267882 GCF_945859685.1 Eupeodes corollae
CTACTGCTGCAAGGCAGATATTACAGCCATCCAAGAAGTGCGATGGGATGGACCGGGTAAACGCAAACTAAAAGACTGCGATATCTACTACGGCGACTGCTACCGAGAACAAAGACAGCGTCTATTTGGGTGTGGATTTGTTGTTGGAACTAGGCTCAGGCAAAAAGTCTTGAGTTTCAACAGTGTGAGCGAGCGCATCACGACAATCCGCATCAAGGCTAAATTCGCTAACATAAGCCTAATATGCGCCCATGCCCCAACAGAGGAGAAAGATGAAGACACCAAAGATATGTTCTTCGAGCTCTTGGACAAGACATATGAGCAGTGCCCTGGCTATGACATTAAAATTGTCTTAGGAGATTTTAATGCCAAGCTAGGAAGAGAAGACATCTTTGGTGGCATAATCGGGAGATACAGCCTGCACGACACTACCTCCGACAACGGATTCAGGCTGGTCGATTTTGCTGCGGGGCGAGACGTTCTGGTAGCTAGTACGCAGTTCACGCATCTTAATATCCACAAGGGGACATGGAAATCTCCTGATCAATCAACCGTCAACCAGATTGACCACATTGCGATCGACGCACGACACTTCTCCAGTATCCAGGATATCCGAACATTCCGAGAGGCCAACATTGACTCGGACCACTACCTCGTTGTAGCCAAGGTACGGCTACGGATATCCCGATCCAAGCCAAAACAAGGAAGTACTGTGAGAAGATTCGACGTTAGACGGCTACAATCGCAAGAGACTGCCATGTCCTTTTCCGATCGAGTCTCTAATAACCTCATAAGGGGTCCTATGCTTCCTGCATTAAGCATTGAAAACCAGTGGCAACATTGCCTTGCAGCCATCAGAGATACCGCCTCTGAAGTGCTAGGTTTCACACGGCCACCACAGTGAAACCCCTGGTTTGACGACGAATGCCGGCAAGCTCACGCAGCGAAACATAAGAGGCATACAAAACGGCGCTGAACAAAAGGACGAGAGCTGCTCGCGAGCTCTACGAGCAGAAGAGGAGAGAGGAACACCGGCTTCTTAGACGGAAAAAAAGAGATCATGAGAAGCGCGCGATCGAGGAGATAGAGGGATGTCACAACAGGAATGAGGTTCGTAAATTTTACCAAAAGGTAAAAAAAACCTCCCAAGGGTACCAGCCACGAACCGAAGCCTGTAATGACGATCAAGGGAACATCGTAGTAGAATCACAGTCGATGCTGAGAATATGGAAAGATCACTTCTCCAAATTATATAACGGCGATGACGAACCGAATTCCGCTGTAAGGGAGATAGAACCACTCAACCTCGGCGACGCAGATCAACAATTCCGCCCACCCGACCTTGACGAAGTGCAGATAGCTATATCTAAACTTAAGTCAAACAAAGCTGCTGGAGCTGACGGCATCACCGCCGAACTATTCAAAGCAGCAGGCGATGACTTGGTAAGGAGCATGCACCAACTCATCTGCAAAATTTGGTCGGAAGAAAGCATGCCCGATGAGTGGAACCTCAGCATAGTGTGCCCGATACATAAGAAAGGAGACCCTCTAAACTGCGCCAACTACAGAGGCATAAGTCTCCTTAACATTGCGTATAAGATCCTCTCTGCCGTATTATGTGAACGTCTGAAGCCATTCGTCAACAACCTGATTGGTCCTTATCAGTGTGGCTTCAGGCCAGGAAAGTCCACTATCGACCAAATATTCACACTACGGCAGATCTTGGAAAAAACCCAGGAGCTTCAAATCGATAACCACCATCTCTTTATCGATTTTAAAGCCGCGTATGACAGCATCTATAGGGAAGAGCTCTACCGAGCAATGGTTTTGGCATCCCTGTCAAACTTATCCGTTTGTGCAGAATGACGATGGAGAATGCACGCTGCTCTATCAAGGTCGGAAAAGATCTTACCGATGCATTTGATGTCAAAAAAGGTTTTAGACAAGGCGATGCACTGTCATGCGACTTCTTCAACATCGTTCTGGAAAGAATTGTGCAAAACTCAACCGTCAACACTAGAGGCACAATCCAGATGATATTGAGATAATTGGAAGATCAAAGCGTGATGTCAGTGGAGCGTTTTTGAGCATTGCGACGGAAGCGAAGAAGATGGGTTTAGTGGTCAATGAGGGCAAGACCAAGTATATGCTGTCATCAAAAAAGGACACTGAACGACGACGTCTTGGACAAAACGTCACCATGGACAGCTATAACTTTGAGGTAGTTAAGGACTTTGTCTACCTAGGCACCGCTATTAATGCACACAACGACACCAGCGCTGAAATCAAACGAAGAATAACTCTTGCAAATCGCTGCTTCTTTGGACTTAGAAGGCAATTGAGAAGTAAAGTCCTCTCTCGAGCATTTAAAATCACCATCTATAAGACACTCATCATCCCGGTTCTCATTTATGGCGCTGAGGCCTGGACCCTGTCAAAGAAAGATGAGAGCGTCTTAGGATGCTTCGAGAGAAAAATTCTTCGGGCGATTTTTGGTCCCGTACGCATAGATGGAGAATGGAGGAGAAGATATAACGACGAGCTGTACGGGCTGTACAGCGACACTGACCTAGTTAGCAGAATCAAAGTCCAACGGCTTAGATGGCTAGGTCATGTAGAGCGGATGGACATCAACGCTCCAGCCCGGAAGGTCTTCGAATCCAATCCCGAGGGACGGCGCAGTAGAGGAAGACCGCGACTCAGGTGGCGCACCCAGGTGGGAGAGGACCTCAACCAACTTGGCGTGCGAAACTGGAGACAGCTAGCTAGGGACCGAGCTGGCTGGAGACGCTTGTTGGTTGAGGCCCAGGTCCGCCCCGGACTGTAGCGCCACCTTAAGTAAGTAAGTAAGTAATAACGCTAGAGACTTGAATTACATTTTATATTATATATTGTAACGTAATACCAAACAAATATATTTTTGGGAAAAAATCCAATTAACGTTTTTTTTATATATCAACAAAACTGAAAAATAAATATTTGTCACATCGAAAATTTAACGAATAAAAAATGATTTTATCTCTAGAACAATTTTGTGCAATGAAAAATAACGTTTTTAACATTTTGTAATGTTTTGAGAAAAATCGAATTGACAGTTTTTTTTACAAAAAATAAAAACCTAAAAAATGCACCACTTAAAGTTCGTATAAATTGATTTTCGACTTAAATATCTATTCAAAAATTTGAGATATAGGCTTTAAACTAATTTTATTTTATTAAAAATATTGTTTTCGACATTCAACAAATTTTTTATAAAAATGCAATAGTCAGTTTTAAAAAAAAAAAAAACATAAAATCTACAAGAAATAGTACGGAAATTTTGTAAAAAATTGATGATCTGTTCTCGATATCTCGTGAAAAATAGAAGAAATTGACTGCAAAAGTGCAAATTAATTTCATTTATCCAATTTGTATTTGTTTATATAAAAAATAAAACTTTTAAGAAATGCTTTTAAGGTTAGTATTGGTTTACGACTAAAAATCTCGTTAGCAAAAATAGATTTCAAAATCAAACTATTTCATTATACAGAGGTAGTCAAAAGTATTTACACAACAAACTTTTTTAGTGCACATTCAATTGGAAAAGCTGTTTCTTATTGTTGTTGTTATTGCAGTGCAACTAAATGCTACGTTCTTTTAAACCTTATGTATGCCTTAGCGACCAAAGTCCATTTTGTAAGGATAACGGTACATAGAGCAGAAAAGAAAGCAAATGAAGTGATGATTAGTGGTATTCAAAAGTATTTACACACATTTTTATTGCGTCAAAAGTATTTACACAATGCAAATTAGCATTTATTTTTTCATTTAGTTTGAGTCAGACCAGTCTTTAAGTTCTATTAAATTCATAACAAACTAAATGTGCTTTAAAGTTTAAAATTTTATAAATAAAATGCTGAACACAAAGGAATTATCCGTTGAAACTCGATCGGAGATCGTTACCAAGTTTAAATGTGGGACTTTGGCTTTGGAGTTAAGTAAAAACTTATAAAATTTCAAGAAAAACTGTTTATAATTTAGTTAAAAAGAAGGAGACGAACATTTGCTTGGACAATTCAAAGAGAACTGGGAGGAAACCGGTGATGACTCAAAGAGAATGCAGAAAATTGATACGCGCAATCATACAAAATCCCACAGCAAGTCCCGTTAGGGTTGTAGCAGCATCGAATCAGCTTATTGGAAAAAAGTCAGTGATGCTACACTGCGCCGGAGATTAAAAGAAATTAACATAAACAAGTACGTTCTGAGCAAAGTGATCGATATTTCTAAAAACAACAAACCGAAACGCCTCTCAATTGCCTTGGAGTACATCCGAAAGCCTCCCAGTTTTGGTATAATGTGTTGTGGACAAATGAGGCTGCATTTCAATTCCAGGGCTTGTTTAGTATACACTTTATGCATTTACAACGTGAAAAGAGAGAAGATGCAGTTCAGCCGCTAAACAGATTCGGAGGTGGCACGGTGATGTTTCGGGCATGTTTATCTTACTACTGTTTTGGAGATTTGGTACGAACTGAGGGCACTCTTAAGCAGTCTGGGTATACAACAATCTTAAATGACCATGCCTTTGTATCCGGCAATAGGCTTTTTCCAACTATCGACTGGATTTTACAACACGACAATTCTCCATGTCATAAAGGATGGATGCCTACAAGACTTTTAATTGCAGTAAATCAAGTTGTTCTTCTAAACATTATTGAAAATGTTTAGGCTCTTGTCAAACGTCAGAGGACAATTGATAAGAACCGAAAACGCAATGACTCAATTGAAGAAATAACCGAAATTTGGTCCAAATTAACAGTTGAATTTGCGCGCAATTTGGTTGGATCAATTCCAGCCAGATAGCAGGCAGTTATTGATACCAATTATTTATTTCATATCCAAAAATAATTAGTTAAGCTAAACTTCAAAATTTAAGAATTATCATTAATCTGGAGCATAATAATTAATTTAAAGTTTTGTGTAAATACTTTTGACGCAATAAAAATGTGTGTAAATACTTTTGACTACCGCTTATCATCAGTTGATTTGCTTTGTTTTCTGTCCAATGCACCGTTATCCTTACCAAATAGACTTCGGTCGCCAAGGCATATAAAGGGTGATTTTTTTGAGGTTAGGATTTTCATGCATTAGTATTTGACAGATCACGCGGGATTTCAGACATGGTGTCAAAGAGAAAGATGCTCAGTATGCTTTGACATTTCATCATGAATAGACTTACTAACGAGCAACGCTTGCAAATCATTGAATTTTATTACCAAAATCTGTTTTCGGTTCGAAATGTGTTTCGCGCTTTACGTCCGATTTATGGTCTACATAATCGACCAAGTGAGCAAACAATTAATGCGATTGTGACCAAGTTTCGCACTCAGTTTACTTTATTGGACATTAAACCAACCACACGAATGCGTACAGTGCGTACAGAAGAGAATATTGCGTCTGTTTCTGAGAGTGTTGCTGAAGACCGTGAAATGTCGATTCGTCGTCGTTCGCAGCAATTGGGTTTGTGTTTTTCGACCATATGGAAGATTTTACGCAAAGATCTTGGTGTAAAACCGTATAAAATACAGCTCGTGCAAGAACTGAAGCCGAACGATCTGCCACAACGTCGAATTTTCAGTGAATGGGCCCTAGAAAAGTTGGCAGAAAATCCGCTTTTTTATCGACAAATTTTGTTCAGCGATGAGGCTCATTTCTGGTTGAACGGCTACGTAAATAAGCAAAATTGCCGCATTTGGAGTGAAGAGCAACCAGAAGCCGTTCCAGAACTGCCCATGCATCCCGAAAAATGCACTGTTTGGTGTGGTTTGTGCGCTGGTGGAATCATTGGACCGTATTTTTTCAAAGATGCTGTTGGACGCAACGTTACAGTGAATGGCGATCGCTAGCGTTCAATGCTAACAAACTTTTTGTTGCCAAAAATGGAAGAACTGAACTTGGTTGACTTGGTTTCAACAAGATAGCGCTACATGCCACACAGCTCGCGATTCTATGGCCATTTTGAGGGAAAACTTCGGAGAACAATTCATCTCAAGGAATGGACCGGTAAGTTGGCCACCAAGATCATGCGATTTGACGCCTTTAGACTATTTTTTGTGGGGCTACGTCAAGTCTAAAGTCTACACAAATAAGCCAGCAACTATTCCAGCTTTGGAAGACAACATTTCCGAAGAAATTCGGGCTATTCCGGCCGAAATGCTCGAAAAAGTTACCCAAAATTGGACTTTCCGAATGGACCACCTAAGACGCAGCCGCGTTCAACATTTAAATGAAATTATCTTTAAAAAGTAAATGTCATGGACCAATCTAACGTTTCAAATAAAGAATCGATGAGATTTTGCAAATTTTATGCGTTTTTTTTTTTTTAAGTTTTCAAGCTCTTAAAAAATCACCGTTTACAAGGCTTAAAAGAAAATAGCATTTTGTTGGACTGCAACAACAACAACAACAAGAAAAACCTTTTTCAATTGAATGTGCACAAAAAAGCTTCTTGTGTAAATACTTTTGACTAGAGATGCCACGAATAGTGAATTGGCCGAATACCGAATACCGAATATTCGGCAACGCTGTCGGCCGAAGCGCCGAATATTCGGCCGCCGAATATTCGGCGCGAAGTACATGCTTGGCGGGGCGCGTTAGTTGGAAAAGACAAGTCACAACCTGTTTTTCTCGTTGCGTTCGCGCGGCAGGCGACGACAATATTGTTTGTATTTGTTTCAATCGCGTCACGGAGCGCTTTGTTAGTATATAAATAATACGTAAAGTGAAACTTAAGTACTATTTTGCTAAGAAGTTTGTTCCTTAGTTCATTTTCAATTGTTTTTTCGTCAAAAGGCTTATAAAATGACACCGGTTAATAAAAAATCGCCCATATGGGAATATTATGGGATTTGTAGTGAAAATAATAAACTGGCCCAGTATTTGTTATGTAGCATCAAGATCTCAAGAGGCGGAGAAGGAAAAAAAGCAAGTAAGTAAAACGTTAGATTAATTTAATAGTTTCGAAATAGTTTTAATCACTTAATACCTTTACGTATAGGTAGGTGGTTGTTTGTTAAGTTAACTGGTTATGTCAAACTACGTACCTACTTACTTACCTTGTTGAGTTGGATTTTTATTTGAAAACAGTTCGCCTAGATCGGAAGGCCGATCCTTACAAGTGGTGGTCAGCAAACGAAAAACAATACCCAAACCTTTCGAAATTTGCTAAAGTTTATCTTTCTTCGCCTGGAAGTAGCGTTTATAGTGAGAGGTTATTTTCCGAGGCTGGTAACGTTTACGATGAAAAGCGCAATCGTTTGCTACCAAAAAATGCTGAAAAGCTAGTTTTTATTCATCACAACTTACCACTGATTAATTTTAACTACTAAAATGTTGTAATTTGGAAATAAATACATAATTTTGAGTAATAAATAACGTGTATTTTTTTACATGACTTGCTATTCGGTATTCGGCCGAATAGTACGTACTATTCGGCCGAATACCGAATAGCAAAAAAATGGCCGAATAGGCCGAATACCGAATAGTTGCCGAATATTCGTGGCATCTCTACTTTTGACTACCTCTGTATGCAAAATATTGTTGGCAATTTTTAAATTTTTAAGAAAAGCAAGACAAATCGACAGACATAATGTGGAGTTATTAGTGTGGGTCGCATTTCAGCCTCTGTATTTGATTACAAAATTATAGATGATGTTCTTCAGGAGATCCTCGTTTTTATCTTAGTTATACAAATCATATATCCAATTACATTTTCTGTAGTAACGAACCATTTAAAACTTGCATTAAAGTATTTTTTTGCCCATAATCTTATATTTTAAAAACACACATATTTTCTAGAACTAGACTACTCAAAAGAAAATTGAATATTTAACAAAACGATTTTTACTAAATTTTATGTGAAATTTCAAAAAATAGATTTCAGGAAAAGAAATCAATCACCAGAAAATTCAATTACAAATTGGTAGAAGTCTGTTCATAATAAACTTGTATACAGTAATAAGCTTTAAACTTTATTGTTTAAGGAAATATGAAGAGAAATTGTACTCCAAATTCCAAAACTTACTTACTTACTTAAGGTGGCGCTACAGTGTGTGAAATAAGGCCTCACTCAACAAATTTCTCTATCTAGCTCAGTCCCTAGCTAGATGTCTCCAGTTTTGCCATCCAACTTGGGATAGGGCACTTTCCACTTGTGCGCGCCACCTGATTTGCGGTCTTCCTAGATTGCGCTGTCCTGTGGGTGTGGATTTTTGAAGACTTTTCGAGTTAGAGCATTATTTTCCATGCGCTCTCTGCGACCCAGCCATCTTAATGATTGGAATTTTATCCTTCTGGCTAAGTCCACGTGGTTGTACAGCCCGTACAGCTCGTCGTTCCACGTTCACTCCACTCCCATTCTATGCCTTCGGAACCGGAGATCACACGACAAACTTTTCTCTCGAAACTATCCAAGGTGCTTTCATTCGCTTTTGTCATAGTCGATTCTTATGCAGCGTATAGCAGGACGGGGATGATAAGGGTCTTATATAGCTACACTTTGATCCTTCGAGAGAGGGATTTGCCACTCAATTGCTCTCTTAGCCCAAAGAAACAGCGGTTTTTAGCGGATAATTGAAAGAGAAGTCCTTGACTGCCTCAAAGTTACGACTGTCGATAGTGACTATTTAACCAAGACGTCGGTGTTGTGGGTCCTTTCTTGACGACGGCATGTACTTTGTTTTGCCCTCATTAACCGTTTTTACTGCCATTGCCTTAGTGCTCACAAAAGGCGGAAGATTTTTTTGAAAAAGTACCTTTGAATAACTTCCGCATATCCTCTAGAAATTGGTATCCATACACTTGATTCCCATAACAAAAGCAACTGTTCACGGTAGCCTCAAAAACATTAAATTTCTATGAAGGGTCTTGAACAAAAATGTGACCACATCAAGTTTATAGCTGCTTTGCCTAGTACCAGTTTCTCTTTAATATGATTTTTGATGTTCAAATTATGAGTGATAGTAAAACCAAGATATTTATACTCACTGACAACTTCAATAGTGGTACCGGTTAACGGTTTTTTTCATAATTTAAGATTTAGAAATGTTGATTTTGAAATCCCACGAATTGCAATATTGTTTAAGTTTATTTATCTAAAGCTGCAATGTGAATGGGTTATCATAGAACAACACCAGGTCACCAGCATAGACCTAAATCTTCAAAGATAAACCATAGTTGACTCCTTACGGTAATTTATTTTCAATATCATTGATAAAAAGAGCAAACATCAGCGGACTCGAAATACAGCCTTGTGGAACACCTCAAATCAAATCAAATGGGGTGGCGCAACAGTCCGTTGTGAACCAGGGCCTAGTGACTTACAACTTTCAACCATTCCTGTGTGCGAGTACTGTTGTCAGGAATGGAAGGGACCTACAATTTTAGGCCGAATCCGAACGGCTAGTTTGAAGGATTTGTCAATTCCTCGCAAGAGGCAGTACCCGCGAAAATTAATTTTTTTAAATTAAGGTGGCACAGGCAGGGATTGAACCCAAGACCCCTTGCATGACAGTCCAACGCATTAACCATCATGCTAAGGGTACTACTTGTGGAACACCTTTTTCGGTTTAAAAGGATTTTGACAAAGATATACCATTAGAAACCATTGCAGACGTGTTTAATAAAAGTTTTTCTTAAATCCGAATAAATTTGGTTAAAAGGCCAATAACTGCTATCTTATATAAAATTGATCTTCTGTTAATGGTACCAAAAACAGCTTTAAAGTCGACGAAAAAAGTTTACAGAGGCTTCTTTGTGTCGATAAAACGCCTGGAAACGCTCGCAAGAGCAAAAATTTGATCAATTGTTGAAAGGCCCGGCCGAAAACCACGTGATATTGAATTATCAAAAATTATCCAATTCAAAAGCCTAACGTACAATATTTGTGCAAACAGTTTTCTTAGTGAGCTAAAAATTGAAATGCCGGTATAATTTTCTTGTGAACTCCAATTACCCGTTTTAAATATAGGAAATATTGTAGCCAAACGAAAGTACCTCGGAAATTTCTCTTCTGTAAACATTTTGTTTAACAACCCCAACTCATTCTTGAGAAATTCAGGAGTCAAATTCTTAGAGAATTCGATGCCATCCAAACCCGCTGCTTTCTTATTTTGTATTCAGCTTAGTAACAACTCAACAATGGTAAAAGGAGATTCTAGCCCATCAATTGAAACATATCGCAGGGCAAAACTAATAGATCTGGTCAAAATCTGAAAGTAGTAAACCTTCAAAGTATGTGGCCAGATCGTCAACACCAAGACTTAAAGACGATGACTTGCTGCGATCTCCCAAAATCCGTACATTGTACCAGATTTCCTTATAGTAGGTGAAGTTTAGATGGTCTACTTTTTTCAGGATCGGGCAAACAATACTGAGGTTCCTTTTAAATTCCAAAAACGAAACTTATATATATAATATACTGGAAAACAGTTTCACGGTTTAAATTCTTACTTTCATAAGTTCATTGCCAATTTTCCCTTCTTATACCTTCTTGTTCTTTTAAAAAGGTTTTTAAGATTTGAATCAAACTATCGAAGGCTGTTTTCAACAGTTTGTTTTTGTACAATTACTGCAATGCCCACTTTTACAGCATGTAAATATGTTCTAATAGTATACAAAAATATTAGAACTATAGATGTCACTTATGTCTTTGTCCTTTTAATTTTAAGTCTTTTTAAATAGAAAATTCATACAGAAGATCTCGCTATTTTCAAGGTTTCAAAACCGCATGAATCGTGTGTAATTTAAGTAGTTTCCCTCGCTTTAAGTTTATTGCAATACTTTAGTTACATTTTTGATTATTTACAGAGGGAAAACGAAAATGGCGCCCAACGTGAGACGTTACTAGTTTAAAAAACAACAATAAAATGTTCCTTCCATTTAAAGCCTTTTCGTAAAGCAAATAAATACAACTCACTCTACTTTGATGTATAAACATATTCACGCCGCCCCTGAAATATCATGATACCTGTTTTCTCTCAACCCCATCACCTGTTTACAGTTCCCAACCCTTTTGTTCATAATGGCTGGGGTTGAACCTTAGCCTGCTTGCTGCCTAGAGGGACGTAGTGTTATTGTCAAAAGTTTAGATCATAAATAACTGCTTCGAATGAGAAGGAATCATACTTTTACATTAAGGCCCTCTGTACCTATACCGTCTTGTCTGAAAGGAACGATAATGTTTTTTATTTGGGTGTTGTTTTTTGTATAGCCCCAATCTTTCAACAAACCTTGTTTGCCTGTAAAATTGCACCCACCTTTCATGTCCTGTTCATAATTTATGGTGTATTCTTTCATATGACAATTATTATGATTTTCGTTTGTTTGAATATGTTTGTGTTAGATGCCAAAATAATGTATACCCTACCCAACCCATCTTATACCTGCCTTACCCACCCATATTCAATGAGGACTTCAATATGGGAAGGAGGAATAGAAGAGTGTGTACTAACCTGGTTCCACCCAAGACGACAAAGCAGGTGAATGGATCCCACGAGAAAAACCAACATACACGCAACACAAAATCTTACATTCCATTTTCACCAGAACTTCATAGGTACATATGTAGATAATATTTGGAGAAAATATGTTAACATCTGACAAATAGCATAACTAATTCATTTCCAATTAGTTTCGAGCCAAAATATCCTACAATTTCCATTTATCCATCTCTGGCACACACACAAAACACTCATTGTTTCAGGCTGTTTACACGCTTCGTATGCTCTCGTTGACAACCAAAAAACAAAGACGAAGAAAGAAAATCCCCATATGCGTAATTATTAGACTTTTCCTGCCACAGGATATAATTAAAATAAATCACCTTTCTTTGCCCCAACAGAAAAAATAAGAGTTTCTCAAGAAAATAATTCAATCGAAGTTAACCACACAAAAAGCGTGTCAACATGCGGAATATTTACCAGAACATGAATGTACAGCAGACATATCATATCCTTGACAAATTTGAGGTCCTGCGGCTGATATTCTATTAAGTAACATGAAAATAGAAAAAAAGACATACGACAAGCTGGGGACTGCGAGAGTAAGATCAGATTTCATTCGTCGAAAAAGAATTAGTCAAAGTCAGATCAGAGTAGCAGAGTTCGAAATAAATTAAATAAAGGAAACAAGTCGTAATACCGAGAGGATTAGCATCACACAGTAGCCTGCTAAGACGTAATACATCATACATAGCTCGAAGCGACACTATTTTTTCGATAAATCATCGGACAAAAACTATAACAACGATCCTGGACAAATAACGAATCAATTTTCTTGTGGCTTCTATAAAATTATTTTTCGGAAGATATCCTTGCTGTCTGTCTGCATATGGAAAGGACGAATATAGAAAACAACACAAAGTAGCAAAAAAAGGAAACAAAATTATGTCCTTCGTATATGATGTCAGAAGGACTATAACAACGATCCATATGTTAGCTCATCTAGCTAATGAGGATTTCTCGTTGAAAGGACACAAATCTAAGCTAAGCTATATTTCCCCGCATCATGTCCTGTACACAACATATTGCAACATACTGCTACTAGAATAGTGCTGTGTATTGTATACGTATGTATGTTGCTTTGAAATGCTGATGGCATAAGGATTAGCGTGTTCACCTCCATAAATATAATTTCTCAAAATGGGATTTAGTTTTACTGCAACGATAACAGTATATCTATATCTAAAAGCGGTATAGAGAGAAAGTGAACACAGGACATTGTTGCTCGAAAGGATATTATTATTGTCATCGACAATATATGGATCGATTTCCAGGAAGTCGTTTTAGTTAGTTAGTTTTGTGCGAACAAAGTCCTTTTGGGAATCGTATGCCGACCGTATTTATGGATTTATGTGGCGAAATTGAGATGTTAATCAGACCAAGCGACCTACAGAGGATAGATTGTATTTCTTCGAAAGAGGGTGAATGTGATACTTTTTATGACGAGCAAATGCCTACTTAAGTTTGATGTATAAGGAAGTTGTTTAGTAATTCAAATGTTTTTTTTTTTCTTCATTCATAGAAATGTTTGTTGATATAAAATTATCCTATAGCGTGCTGTGTGATTTTATTACACACAAAAAAAAAATGATATAAAAGTCAAGTGCTTATTTTTAATGTTCTCTTATATTTTTTATTCCAAAAAAAGCATTTACGAACCTCATAGAAATTAGGAACATTGATTTTCAACTTAGATCAATTTATTACTGAAAGGACATTTAAGTTGCTTTGCGAGAATTATATTGGGGTAATTTGTTTGATAGGAGAATTAATAAAATGTGTTTTTTTTATTTTAACTAAAAGTATATTCCGAATTAGCAGAGTAAAACCTGAAGCTAATTTGGTGTAGTTGTTCTTATGGATAGAATGAGTACCAGAACTTTATTTTAAGGAGTTTTTCCTTATGTACTTGATTGTTATATTATATTTAATGCTTACGAATATTAAGTTTAAAATTCGCTAACAAAACTATAAAGTTTAAAACATGGTTTTTAGAAAATTAATAAAAATGTATGAGAAACAATTAGAATATTTTTTTTTATTTTACAGTTTCATAAATAAATATTTGCAAAACAGTGAACATTTGTTTAAATTAGTCCGGCCAAATTAGACCAAAAAATAAGAGTAAAATTACCTTAATTCCCATAAAGCTGAAAATCGGTAAGATTGTTTTAAATATTATTAAAAAGAAAATTTGAAAGTTCCGCATCTCTCCGCTGGCTGTAAGGAAAAATTGTATTCAAGGTCAAAGGTACAAAAATGAGTTTTTCGCTATTTTCAGCAAAACGGTAAGTTTTATCATAGAAATATTTAAGACAAAAATTGTAGATCATAAAATTATCTTCAAAAAATTAGGTAACACTTTTTTTCTACGAGCCACCGTTTTCGAGATATAACGATTAAAAAAGTTGAAAGTTGACGTTTCCTCGTCACCTATGAGGTAATGTACTTAGCGCGTTTTTTGTTTGTGGTTTCCCCAATAGGCTTATTTCGCGGGTCAGTTTGAATCCTGTTTGATTTGAAATTATTGAAAAATAATGGATAAGCAGAGATTGAAAAAATAAAAGAAATTTAAATGAAAAAAAGTAGTGAAATTTAATCGTCCGAGTCGTAACTTTTAAAATCTTCTTCTTGTTCTTCTTTATCTTCATCCTGAGTGCTTTGGTACCGGGATATAAGGGCAAGTGTCATAGAACAAAATTTTGAAATTTGGTCTTGGGACACTTTTCGAAAGCGTCATTAAGCCCAATTTCAACGTTTGGCCTTATGTCGTTTTCAGAAAGTGTCATAAGGCCAAATTTGTTTGCGACTTAACTAAAAGCGGTCTTTACCGTGATATGAGTAACAGCTGATGGTAAGTAAATTTAATCAGGAAACTTTCAAGCTACTCGTTTCTGTTGACCTTGTAAGAAAAAGTTGAAAAATGGATGTTCGAAGTGGTTTAATCTATAATTATGAGAATTTTGAAAGCTTAAGAGTACGCAGCCACCTGTTATAATACCTGATATTAAACAATTATATTAATTTAGAGCAAATTTGTAAAAAAGACATGCGTGCTAATCAACTTACACAATGAATGCTTAGTTCGGATCCAGAAATCAAGTGCCACCCATAATCATACAGATAATGAAAGTCTTAAAAATAAAATGAGAACTATGAATGAAATAAAAGAAACAATGGAAATGTTTCAGTAAAAGAAGCAGCATACGCGAAGTTTTTAATGAAATATGTTCAACGGTTTGTGAGAACCCTCTACAGTTAAGCTTCAAATTTAGTTCAATTAGCATAAAAGTTTTGTATTTGTTTGCCAAATGTTTTCCACATATTGTATCCATATTTATTATAAGGTTCAATTTGGAAAAGTAAGACGGCAGCTCATGCGAATACGAAACAGGTTGTTTCCTAAAAGCAAAATCTAAAACTTGGTCTAATGTCACTTGACTTTGTGTCACGGCACCGAATGCATGTAAACTGCGTTAATAGCGATGTATCGCATGTTGTCTCGTTGAAATCAAACGGATCCTCTGCTGTTGGTGATTCAATATTAGAGCACAACGGGCCTTGACAATGTGAACATGCTGGAGAACAGAACAGTCCGACTTTAGCAACCACATTTAGCACTGCATCCTTTTTTGTAGATGCGAAAAATTGAGTTCAGCAATTTTGCCGGCGCAAGTGGAAGTAAAGTATGAACTTACTTACTAACTTACTAAAGATGGCACTATACTGTTCGGGCGGACCTAGTCCTCAACCAACATGCGGCTCCAGCCAGCTCGGTCCCTACCGAAAATCACGAGAAGAATTTTTCTCTCGAACCATCCTAAGACGCTCTCATCTTTCTTTGACAGAATCCAGGTCTCAGCGCCATAAATGAGAACCGTAATGATGAGTGTCTTAAAGATGGTGATTTTAGATGCTCGAGAGAGGACTTTACTTCTTAATTGCCTTCTTAATCCAAAGAAGCAGCGATTTGCAAAGTTTATTCTTCGTTTGATTTCAGCGTTGGAATCGTTGTTTGAGTTGATAGCGGTGCCTAGGTGGACAAAGTCCTTAACTACCTCAAAGTTATAGCTGTCCATGGTGAAGTTTTGTCCAAGACGTCCTTGTTCAATGTCCTTTTTTGATGACAGCATATACTTGGACTTGCCCTCATTGACCACTAAACCCATCTTCTTCGCTTCCGTCGCAATGCTCAAAAACGCTCCACTGACATCACGCTTTGATCTTCCAATTATCTCAATATCATCTGGATTGTGCCTCTAGTGTTGACGGTTGAGTTTTGCACAATTCTTTCCAGAACGATGTTGAAGAAGTCGCATGACAGTGCATCGCCTTGTCTAAAACCTTTTTTGACATCAAATGAATTGGTAAGATCTTTTCCGACCTTGATAGAAAAGCGTGCATTCTCCATCGTCATTCTGCACAAACGTATAAGTTTGACAGGGATGCCAAAACTAGACATTGCTCGGTAGAGCTCTTCCCTATAGATGCTGTCATACGCGACATTAAAATAGATAAAGAGATGGGTATCGATTTGAAGTTCCTGGTTTTTTTCCAAGATCTGCCGTAGTGCGAATATTTGGTCGATAGTGGACTTTCCTGGTCTGAAGTCACACTGAGTCTAGTTCCAACAACAAATCCACACCCAAATAGACGCTGTCTTTGTTCTCGGCAGCAGTCGTCGTAGTATATATCGCAATCTTTTAGTTTGCGTTTGCCCGGTCCATCCCATCGCACTTCTTGGATGTCGGTAATATCTGCCTTGCTTCCGCTAATTGTTCGGCTGCACGTGGTCTGTTAAGGGACCTTTCATTCCACGTACAGATCCGAAGTCCGTTGTCCTTATTTCGTTTGTGTGGGTTGTCAGCAGTGAATCCGTCCGTATCAGAGGCTTGTTGGTGCTTAGCAACTAAAGGTATTTTTTACGTGGCCAGGAAGTCATCCGATGGAGGGCCAGATCCTTAGTATAACTCCAAGGAAGGGGAGCCGGATAAACCTCTCCTTACAGGCCTGGGCTCTGAATATGTGGAAGAAGCCCTTTAAGGTGTTTACTAAGTAGTTCAACCTTACTGGAACTGTAGACGCCACCGTTGATTCCATCTCGAGAATTCGTCCGCTGCCGTCTGGATAAGGGAAGGTGCCTTAGTGGAAACACCTCTCCCTTCTCTCTCGTTTGCTGTCGAAACAACTTTCCACTGGGGTTAGAACCCAATCTCTAGTTGAGGTACTAGGCTACCGATATTTGAGAAAAACCTGTGGACGCTTGTGACCTCTTGAATGTATATGTCTACCATTGATTCTAATAAATTGTTGACCAACTTCCAACCCCAGTCTGTAGGGTCAAGAGGCCAGTTATTACGTGTAAAAATAGTACATGATTTTGACACTTTGCAACAGCAGATACACTTTTTGATGGATGCATTTCCGATTGATGTTGAGCTTTTCCTTGTTTTAAAAAGAAAATAGTTCTTTCAGTTGGAGTTCGAGCAGTCAGTAATACGAGTAAGTCTATATCTTCCCCAACAAAAATAGTTGTATTTGTCAAATTGAATTGCTCAATTGCTGTTTTAAATCAACATCAGCATCATTATTAGCTTGTCTTATCAATGTATTTTACGTAGTAAATCTTTCTTTCAACATTTATTTCATCAAATAAAATATCAATTGGTGAAGATTCTCGTGCAATCGTTATAGCCATCAAATATGACAGTAACGCGGGAACCAAAATGTCGACGTATTAATCTAGTATAACGTTGAATGGTTCTTCACTATCCCAAACCACGCGATGTAGTAAGTATCCTCCTTCAATGACGTATGTCGCATTTGTGTTGTTAATATCAAAGTCTACTTTTTCGAAACAATCGTTAATTGCAGACTTCTGTGTTTTACGCACCCCGATGCCATCAAATAACGATAGAGGGTAGGGAGATAGTTCATATTCAAAAACTATAGAGATGTATAAACATATATGTAGCGTACTCATGCATATTATGACGATTACAACTTTTACAACTTTTTGAATCGTTATATCTCAAAAACGGTGGCTCGTATAAAAAAAAATGAAATATTTGTATGATAAAACTTACCGTTTTGCTGAAAATGGCGAAAAACTCATTTTTGTATCCTTTGATCTTGAATACAAATGTTTCCTTACAGGGGACATTTTGTTTTTAATGACATTTTAAACAATATTACCGATTTTCAGCTTGGTGTGAATTAAGGTAACTTCGAATGTCTAAATTGACCGGACTAAATTCATCATTTTGTTTTTATTATTCAAATAACGATTTATTCTGTGGGATTTTCATCATGATTTGAATCGAAACTATTTGAAGTTCTGCTTCAAATTTCAAAAATTATTGGTAGTTTATTTTTGGGTTTCAATACCTTGAACTAATAAACTCATGTTGAATTGAGATTTTTAATAGATTCTAAATGTAAAGTATAAACGTAAAATTAAGATAAATAAAAATATATCGAGTATTTTTCGACCAAATTACCCACATACGAACTACACTGATAACTATCCATCATGTCTTTTGTCTTTTAAAACTTTAACAAAATATTCATAATACAATTTTTTTTGATGTAAATAGTTTGTAGTCAAAATCTTTCATTGTACTTCTAACACGAAAACCAATTTGTATCAGTTTTTGTTTTTTTTGTAGGTTTCGGATTTTTTGTTTTAAAGTTGTCAGTTGAAGTTTTCTTAAACGTTAACATCATCGACTTCGAATACATATTGTTACACAGATAATAATCTAGAAAGGACTCTCAAGAAAATTGAGTTTAAAAAATTTCCATAGCAATGTAAAAAACAAGTGAAAAATTGGGTTAACCTAAAATATCTCACGAATCACTATAGCTAGCGACTTGAATGAAATTTTATATTATGTATGTACTGTGGTAAAAATTGGTTTTTGACTCAAATATCTTTTCAAATATTAAAGACATTAGCTTTAAACTAATTTTATCTTATTATATTATAATTGATTATAAAATTGAGTAAAATCGAATCAATTATCAAGTATTACAAAAAACAATCGGTCCGGTTGTCGTATTGAACATTTTGATATTTCTCGACGTTTCAAAGCCATTTCTCGACGTTTCAAGGTCCCTAGAGTCTTAATTCATTTTTTTTAGAGAAATTTTAAGAACCAGTAGAGATATCGACTTCAAATAAATGTTGCTACATAATAATGCAGAAAGTTGTAGAAAGGAGTCTCAAGAATAAAGATACGGTTTTTTTTAAATCGCAATTTAAATTGGGTGGTGAAATCTAACTAATAATATTCTTAAAACAAATCAACTAACGGTTTTGTTTATAAATCAAAAAAAACTGAAACAAACAAATTTCAACACAAATATTTTACTAACAAAAAATGATTTTGTCTCAAAAATAATTCTTTGCAATTAAGACGCTTTCGACATCTGCTAAAATGTTAAGAAAGAGCGAATAAACAGTTTTTTTTTTTTAATAAAAACATGTAAGATAAATTACGATAATATTTTAAAAATTTGTTTTCGACTCAATACAATCTTTTCAAAAATTTTAGATATTGGCTTCAAACAAGTTTCAACATATATAAAATATTATTTTCGATTATTTAACATTCAACAGCAAGTTTTTTTTTGTTCATAAAAGTTAAAATCGCAAAATTAGTAAACTTTACTTTTGACTTTAAAAGGATTTCATTCTGTGCTTAATTTTAAAAAATCAAATGTGTTCTAGACAAATCTAATGTATTTTTATAAGAAATAAAAACTTTGAAGAAATGCAAATTAAATTGATAAAAATTGGTTTTTGACTAAAACCCTCGTTTTTGTATTTTTTTTTTTAGAAAATTCAACTGGTAATTTCTTTAACAAAACACAAAAACCTAGAAAAAGAACACAAAACTTACTGCCTTTTGCTAGAACTTTAACAATTTTTAAAGACCAGTTCTTGTCATGAAAAGTGTATTCTCAAATAAGTCTTTCGGCTTCGATATAAATACTGTAAGTCCCTTCCTCCTGACATTAATCGCACTCAGCAATGATTGAGAGTTGTAAGTCTCTAGGCCCGAGTTCTCTACGAGGTGTTTCCTCTCCTAATTTATTTATCAAACTGCTTTCGCCTAAATGAGATATCCTACCGTATTTTCGAGATGTTGTGCCACCGGATTATTTATTTCTCATCATCAGAATCTGAACTCATAAAAAAGCAATAACTTGCTGCTTAGAATGCCTCAAAAGATGAACATTTTTAATGTTGCAGCATTCGAGTTCCGCTAGAAAGATGGACATAAGGTGTAGATGACGTGCATCATAAAAATGATTGCATAATAAAGCTGCTACTCAGATTTCTTTTTGAAAACGATCATATGCATTATTTAAACTTTATATAATATAAATCATTTTTAAGTTCTGGTATGTATCTTAAACAATTTTAAAACTCATGATACCTATGTACATGTACATTGAAAGTAAAAGTTTTCAAAAAACTATATTCTTACTTACTTACTTAGGTCCTCAGACTTGTTAAGCCCGTTGGGAACCCCTTAATGGTGATGTGTTTCAGCTCCCTCCAATTTTTGCATAGTGACGCTGATTCTGCCTTGACTGTCCTGCGCCGTGTGCTTCTCGGTTGTCCAGCTATTCTTCCTTCTTGTGTGAGCAAATTCCAATGCATTGCTTGGCCTGCAATGTAGTCGTAACATTTTCGAAGCGTATGTCCAATCCATTGCCACTTACGCCTTCGTATTATAGAGGCAATAGATTCCTGGCCTGCCTTTTATGAAGGATTCCATTTAATGTACGGTTTAGCTAGAAAATCCTTACGATGTTACGAAGACATCTATTCACGAAGGTTTGCAGATTTTTTGTAATGGCTGAAGTAACCTTCCAAGTGCTGCACCTATAAAGAAGCACAGGTTCGACATTTGTGCGAAACGTTCGTAAATTTGTTCTTAAGCTGATAGAGTTATTCCTCCAAATTTTCGACAACATACCGAACGCCACTTTTGCTGATGATATCTTGTTCGGTTCCGCCTTCAATGAAGACGAAGGTATTGACAGCTCTCCACTTTTTTAACCGGTTGCGAGGAAATATATATTTGAGATTATGGTCGGGTTCCGAGGTTGATCATTTTTGTTTTGCTGGAATTAATTTTCAGACCCACATCTTCTGCTTCTTTCTTCACACTTGTTTTCATTTGATCGAGATCCATGATCCTATGAGAGAGTAAGCAAACATCGTCCGCGTATTGCAAGTGCTTTAAATAGGATGTCAAAGTCCATTAGATCCCTCCGCTACCTGACAAAGTTGCGCACAGTTCAGCGCATATCACCAATAAAAACAATATTGGCAACAGAATACAGCCCTTGCTGACTCCGATACGGATTTCAAAATCATCTGACAACCGATGCATCGTGCAGATGCATCCGTAAAGCTAACCAGATATACTCCCTGTTAACGCTATCAAAGATAGTACCCGTGGCATGATGGTTAGTGCGTTGGACTGTCATGCGAGAGGTCTTGGGTCCGATACCTGCCTTTGCCACCTAAAGTGCTTTCACAAATTAGCCGTTCGGATTTGGCATATAAACTGTATTTCCCCCCATCCATGGTCGAGAATTGTAAGTCACTAGGCCCTGGTTCTCTACCGACTGTTGCGCCACCTAATTTATTTATTTATGCTTTAACGCTTTCAAAGGCGTTTTTGAAGTGAATGAACAGCAGGTGTAGTGGTGATCGATATTCAATGCCCTGTTTAATAATGATATCCGTAGGGTGTTGATGTCAACAATACAGGAGGACCCAGCTCGGAATCTTCTTGATTGGCATCGAGTGTGGCCTCAAGGTGTTCTCTGATGCGTTCCAGTATGACTTTTGCTACTATTTTGGTAACGGCAGGTAGAACGCAAATTCCTTCCCAGTTTTCGCACTTTGTTAGATCTCCTTTTTTTGGGAGCTTGACGATAATTCCCTTCTTCGACTCATCAGGGAAGCTTTCGGTGGTCCAGGCTTATTTTATGAACGCATAAAGCAGTTCGCTTGATGACTTTAGCGCTGCTTGTGCGGTGGGGATTAGGGGATTAGTTTGTTCAGGCGCTTCAGAAAGCATCGGCTGCACTTTGTTTACAAACGAGGAAAAGTGTTCTTCCCACCTTCTGACTTGCTCATCCACCGAACTTATCACAATACCGTCTACTTTTTTCACCAGGTGTTGCTTTGAGGTATGTGCGGTCCTGCTGTCGCACCTGTTTGCATCATCTTCTGCTTCTTGCTCAATGCGCTGATGTAGTTACGCTTGTCACGGCTTACACTGCGGTGAACCTCTATCTTTTTCATGTGGTTCGAGGACGCCAGTTCATTTCTTTCTTCCACTTGTTCAGCAATTATTCGAGCCCTTAACTGTTTCCGTTCGTTGATCTTTGTCCAAGATTCTTCTGAAAGCCAAGTGTTGTTGCTTCCTTTTTTAAGACCGACTGTTCTGTCAGCACCCGAAATGAAAACATTTTCACAGCATTCCAATTCCGTTCGATGTCGTCATGTACAGTGCTGCTGATTGTTCTCACTTCGTGAGACAGATAGTCACTGAATTGTTGACGAGTTGTGGGATCTTTTATCCTGGCGATTTTGAATTCAGGGGCTCGCGTTATTCAGTTGGATGTTCGAACTGTAGCTATACGCAATCTTAGGGTAGCTATCATTAAGTGGTGGTCCCGAGCACAGTTTGTGTTCAAACATTCAAAAAATCTACATAGCTCGAATTTATTAATATTAATACTTAAAATTTCAATAATCCTGTTTGATCTTCCGGTTGAATATCATTTTCATTTCTTCAAACTAAAAACATTTAATTTCTGACTTAAGCATTCCAACCTTGGTCTGGTATGATAATATAATAAATTTCAAACAGAAACTTAAACAAATAAAAAACTTAATTTGTTCTTTCTTTGCTCAATATCACCTGTTTCTCATAATCAACCATAAAGAAACCATTTTCAAAAAACTTCAATATAAAATGTCCTCAAACAAAAGAAAAAATAATAGAATACGAAAGATAAAAAATATCTTTTTCTCTCTAACACAAAATCCACAAAAATATTAAAAAAAAAAAAGAATAATTATTATAATGAAACTTTCGTTCAAGACTTATTCTTTTTCTGTCTTGCTCTTCCCGTTTTAATTTTTAAAACTAAAATCAATTTCATTTAAACTTTTCTAAACTGTTTTACGACAAGAAAAAAGAATGCCAGAGGAAAAATGAATTTTATTTCCCATTCCTCGAACGAATTGCTTTCGAGCATCAATCATTTGTGTAAGTTTCATAATCTCCTCGTCCTTTTCAAAGCTCAAGCCAATTACAGAATGTCCTTGATGTCACGACAAGTTCCTGTTAACTACGGTACTATGCTACTATACTATGAAGAAAAGTCATCTTGTGACGGACGACAACGACGACGCACATTGAACAAGAAAAAAGAAAATATTCAAAAGAATTTATCATTTTATTTTAAACATTTTTTCACTCGACACGAATAGAAAAGTAAATAATCCTTGACCATGATGGTTGTAAACAGCCTTCGCATCAGTTGGAATTCCTGTCACAGCATTCAACTTAACGACAAAATGATAATATTAACGTTTAATATCCTGCTCCTGGTCCTGCGATTTCTGTGCGTTCGGGTGGTTAGTTTGTTCCTTCTTCTGGTTTTCCACATGGAGGGGAAGAGAAAATAAGGAGAAAAAAAAGAAATATCAGACAAATTTGTCAACAATTTAGATTCTTAGGTTTTATTTCATTTCTTGTTTGGCTTCGGAGCAGAACTTCTCTCTGGTGGAAGATTGTTCGGCAAAACCAAGCACGCCATCTATTGAAGACCCTAACCATCATGAAAAGCAATCCTTTGTCCCTCCCGGTGTGAATATGTTAATGTGGCATCTCTGATTCCAGAATCATTTGCCTTTGGTGTTTTGCTAGGCAAAATGCATTCCACATGCAATTTGCATGCCGACTTTATCCTGACTCTGACTCTGCCTCTGACTGCCAATGCCGGCTGTTTGGGGCTACTGGGCTGCTTCTGATGGCTGGTGGCTGCTGGCTGCCGACAGCGACAACGTCGACGACGACAAGGAAATAAAATATCTGCGCTTGCTGCGATAGCAAAAGAAGATACTCCTCCAGCAAGTTCAGGTTTATATGGCATACCCTCTGCCAGCTCATATTCATAGATGCTCCGAGCTTCGAGCTCCGAGTTAGGAGGAGGAGTGCACCCAACTATCTAGACCCATAGCGAGGAGGTATATATTCCTACATATCTCCCAATGGCCATAAAGTCGATCTTAAACGATTTATTTATTTTTTTTTGTCTTTTCGGGGGAGCGACATGACGTTTGGGAATATAGAATTTGTACGATTCCGTGCTGCGCATCGCTGGAGATGGGGTTTTTCATGCATAAAAATCTGTAAAATCAAGACGATGCTGCCGGGTGTAGGATATACTCCTGATGCTTCTGGCTGCTGGATTTCTCAGTAATGATTGGAGCGATGGAGACAGATTCTAACACAATGGAATGGTTAAGTAACTATACCCAACTATGCAACTTTAAGACTACGACTACAAGTATATTGGGATGTGGTGATGGTCCATTGGAATAGCGCAAATATAGCTTTGGGGACAAAATGCTGTTTTAACCACTGTTATCGTTGCACTATTCCCGGTGAACGCTACTAAATTAACCACGATGTTAGATCCACAGAACAATTCCACCTGTGCTGACCCCAGAGAATATCTCAGCTCAGCAGAGTCAGCTGGCGGTGCGGTGTGTATATATGGTAAGCAGAAAGCATCAGTACAGTTTTTTGAGGTATTCCTATACATATTTTTGTACCCAAGTTGTGATGCAATGTTCGGAACTGAGATCTGAACATGCAGAACACATGCTGTTGCTTTGGTAGAAAATTCGTCTGGAGAGCAGTGTTGCCAGTAACTGTCGTAAATTTCACTTGAAATATGTTTCAGGTAAGGTTTGGTTTTTCAATTGAACTGGTTTTCATCATAAAACTAACTTCAGAGGCCATTCTTTAAATATTGTGGACGCAAATAAAGCTTCGGTAACCGGTTTTCTCTTAGAAAAATTTATTAAAATATTTTGGAGGAAATTTTCCATTAAGCGGGATTTTCTTAGATGGATTGAAAAAATAAACTCGAAAAGCATAAAGTAGTTCATATGAGGTAAATTGTTAAAAGGGGGTTTTATTAATCGGGCAATTCCTTTAAATAGGTTACTTCCAGTTTAGTTACAAAAATGAAATCTAAAAAAACGTGCTCCAGATATAAGGGGAAACAAAATATTTGTATTGCATTAACAGGTGAAAAAAGTAGATTGAGATGTTTTTCTTTAAGCGGGTTTCTCTAAGGAAGGTTGAAAAAAAAGTTTTGCAGACTTTTTTCAACCGGCAAAGCAAAAAGTATGAAAATGAAATTTACAGGTTAAAATAGTATTTTATATAATTTTGTTTTACCATTAAGCGGGTTTCTCCAAAAAAGATTTTAAAAGTACTTCTTTTTGGTACCGGCAACATATTTTCTGATTATAAGTTAAATAAATATAATAGTATTTTTATTAAGATAAAAAGTTTCAAGGTATATGGGATGGAACAACTTTGAAGTCAATATCTGCATCAATCAATTTTGTATTTTTAGTAATACAAATTTAAAAACTTCTTTCTGTAGCTTTTGATGTTGTTATTTGTTTAAATAAATCATTTAAAGTCGATATCATTTGTAATTCTTGAGATGTGGCTGACGAAGAAAGCCACCCCAAAGCATGCTCCCACTTATCTGTGCGATTTGGTCAGAAAAAAGTATGCGCGATCAACTTAAACTCAATATTTTTCTGATAAAAGTATACCTTCTAAGCTGCACCAACTGTAGAAGAAATCACTCTATACTTAACATAGCTTAATCAATCTTCTACGCCGTAATATTTGAACGTCTTAAGCCCGTCAGCTACCTGATAGGTCCTTATCAGTGTGGTTTAAGACCAGAAAAGTCCACACTCGATTAAATATTCACGTTACGGTGGAAACTGGAAGATCCTGGAACCCCAAGAAAATCAAATCGCATATGAAAGCATCTACAGGGACAAGCTGTATAGAGCCAAGCTCGTCCGTTTGTACAGGATAATTATAGCAAATTCGCGATGTTCCATAATGACTGGAAACAACTTAACAGAACTTCTCGATGTCAAAAAAGGCTTTAGACAAAGTGATACGCTGTCATTTGATTTCTTAAATAGTCCTTGAAAGAATAGTACAAAGCTCCCACGTCAACCCTAGAGACACTATCTTTCAAAAGTCTTTCCAATAACTGGTATATGCCGATAATATTGGCATAATCGGAAAAACTCAGTGTGTTTTCAATGGTGCTTGTGTGAGATTTGAGGCAGAGGAAGCAAAAATGGATTTAACGGTTAATGGGGTTAAAAAAAAGATCTTGCTGTCATCGAGAAAGGACCTACAACACCAATGTCTCGTTCAAAACGTCACCATTGACAAACGTAACTTCGAGGTAGTTAAGAACTTCGTCTACCTTTCGGCTCCGCTATGAATGCAGAAAACAACATTAGAGATCAAACGAAGAATAACTCTTGCTAACCGCTGATGTTTCTTTGAGCTAATAAGCAATTAAGTGTCAAAACCCTCTCTCAATGGGACGAAAGTGTCACTATACAAGCCCCTCATCACCCTGTCCTGCTATATACGGTCGTTTCGAGAGAAAAGTTCTTCGCATGATCTACGGTCCCGTATGCATAGAAGGGGAGTGGAGCAGACAATGGAACGAGAGCTGTACGGGCTGTACTGTATAGCTATGTAGACTTATCCAAAAGGATAAAGGTCAAACGTCTTAGATGTCTGGGGCACGTGGATGGCATTTAAAGTGTTGCTTCGGATCCAAAACTCTTCGAATCCACACCCACAGGACAGCGCAGTAGAAGAAGGATCACTTGGTGTCACAATTTAAAAGTGACCTCACCCAACTTGGAGTCCGAAACTGGTTAGGGACCGAACTATAAGATGGAGAATTTTGTTGGTTGCAGCCTTAGTTCATAGACGACTGAATTGTCATTTTAAGAAGAAAATAAGTGTTTTACTTGAAACTGAAAAATTAATATTAAAGGCTGCCACCTTAGCTGATGGTACTTTTCTGATTATTGTACTTATAAAAAGAACAACAAGCGACAAATATTTTTAGTAGACCTCTGGCCTATAATTATAATATATTGACCATCAAAGAGAAAAGAAAAAGGTAAAATAAATTTCAGTTTTATGTATTTTACTAAGGAATGTTAAAAAGCTAGTGTCAGGAGTCCAAGGGCCCTTGGAAACTGTTGATTTGCCAGACCATATGAGCATGGCAACACTAAGGAAGTGATTTCAGCTAATACTTTTTTTACAGACGCTGAGTACTGCAACCCTGCCTTGAACCTCAATAAGGATTTTAATGTCATCTTTCCTGACCAAAAGGATTGAAATGAAGGCATGGTTCGGAATACTTCGATACCACTAGATTTTTTTTTAGATTTTGAATAAGATTTTATTAGATACAATAATTTATAATAATTTACATAAGGTTTACAAATCTTTTATGACATGGCAAAAGCCGTCTGTCAGATTGACAATATAATTGTAATTTAACAAAATAGTTACTCAAGTTACCTTTAATTATTATAATGAAAATGATTCTCTTTAAATTTGGTTTCGATATCGTAATGCGG
This sequence comes from Eupeodes corollae, assembly GCF_945859685.1. Classification (NCBI taxonomy): domain Eukaryota; kingdom Metazoa; phylum Arthropoda; class Insecta; order Diptera; family Syrphidae; genus Eupeodes; species Eupeodes corollae. The sequence continues at coordinate 283,211,595 of NC_079147.1, forward strand.
ATTTTACAAATTGGAAAAGAGCCGACCAATCATTTCATTCAAAAGATAAATAACTTCTTCCGTTGTCAAAATAGCTTTTCCTAGGTATAGTTTTCGTATTTCTTTAAGTAATGGACATATTCCCACAAAATCCATTATATCTTCACGAGCATTCAGATTACAAATACTACATTGGATTGGGAGATCTGCGCGGTGGGGTATAAAATTTAACTCTCCCCGTGTTTTAAAAATGGAAGATATTTTATTAACACTCTCGTTATTTCCGAAATAACTTATCTTGCTGAGATCGTGATCGAGCTTGGGTTAATATACTATGTATATTCAAGATTGTGCTTCTTCATTTGATGAAAGTTGAACGCTTCTAGATTGAACGGGCACCCGGTCTTCTCAGCCAATTCCCTCCACTTTTTAAAACATGACAATGTTTTTCCAAGGCACAGGTTGCTACTGTTTTAGGAAGACGAGATTCATTCATGTTAAGCACTTTAAGGATGTAGTCGAAATGTAGTTTCAGTGTTGTGTTGTATATTGGTGGAAGTCCAGTTTCAATATGGAACATATAAGTGGGCGTTGAAATGAGCAGGTGTAGTACTCGTTTGAGAAAAAATCTAAGCAGTTGTTCGACAGTCTCATATTGAAGGTATCCCCAAGCCTGGGCTGCATACAACATAATCGATCGAGCAGTAGCATCAAATATCTGGCATTTTGCACATAGTCCAATATTTTTTTATTTTTCGTGCAGCTGAACCAAGTAGAGTTGATAGCATTTTTTGAACTTTTTAGTTTTTCTCCTAAATGAAACTTCATACTATTTTGTGTCGTCATTATCAAGCCAAGGTATTTATAGTTGTCTACTATTTCTACAGGAACCCCAGCAAGTTTCCAATTAAAATTACCACTCCGAAGTCCATTACCACTACCTAACACCATTATCTCAGATTTTGCACGATTTACGGTTAGGTTCCATCTTTTGCAGTACTCTTCCAATTTGGTAATCATCATCTGAAGTTTTATGGGAGAGTCGGCTAACATCACAATGTCATCAGCATACATCAAGACTTTGATTAGACTGCCTCGTATGTCAATCCCACCATTTAAGTAACAAACTATATCATCAAGGAAGACGGAGAACAGTAGTGTGCTCAAGATACATCCTTGTCTCAAACCCATAGGAGTCAAAAAACATTCCGACATCGAGGTCCCGTCCCAAACTTTTGCTAAGCAATTTCTATACATTTTTTTAGTGTTTTCTCATTTTAAATGGTAGACCTAATACCGATAGTTTATAAAACCTTAAATCTCTATCAGCACTTTCAAATGCGGATTTAAAGTCTATAAAATAAGCAGCAGCCAGCTTGAAATTCACTTAGTATCTGATGGTTCTCAAACCCATTGGTTAAGCGCTTATACAAAATACTTCCAAATATCTTGCGGATTGTATTAAATAGTGAAATCCCTCTATAGTTTTCAACCACATTATGGTTTCCTTTTTTAAAAACTGGAAGAATAACAGATGATTCAAAGCATGGAAAGATATAATCATTTTCATACAATTCATTGAGCTGATGTAAAAAGCGTTTGGCAAAATCGTCAGTACAGTACTTAAAAAATTCGTGATTGATTTCATCTCCTCCAGGCGTTTTGGCTTCCTTAATTTCAGCTAGTACTGCTCCTAGTTCTGTAATTGTGAAAGGTAGGTCCATTTTTTGATCGTTGTTGTAATTGACGCAATACTGAAAAGATAGAGCTGACTTCTCTACATTTAAAAGGGGTTGAAAATATATTTTTAAATCCGATGTGGGTATGTTTATACCAATCCTAAGCTATGATCCATTTAAAATACGAATTGCTTTCCAAAACTCTTTAGTATTTCTACTCCCAATTATGATCTGTGCGTTTTCTTCGTAGTATTAAGCTTTCTTAAGCGAACAGATTTCTTTGAACGTCGCTTTTTCTTTGACATACTCTTGTTTAAAATAACAGGTATCAAACTTTCTAAATAGCTCGGCTACAATCATTATCAAACCATTGCTGTTTAGCTTGAAGTTGATAAGTTCTTTTGATAACTTTCGGCGTTGCTTTGCGAATAAGATATTTTCTATCGATACTGCTTCTCCTTTCGATTGCAATGCATTCATTTGCAAATGTTGTTTGGTACGAACTTTTGCAATTGTAAGAAACAGCAAAATCACGTAGTGATCTACCTTTTTGTTTTCCCATTTTCATTGAAGAATCCTTGTTCGTTTCCTATAATTGCATTCAGATCTCCTATCACTATCAATTTTTCCTCCGACTTAAAACAAATGATGTCATTCAAAATGGTGAAATCATCTTCCCGGTGGTTGCAATTTATGTATGCCAGAAGTTTACGGTGCTTACAGGTATTACGAAACTTTAAGCTAATAGTGCTATAACCTTCGATGCTTTCAAATTTCAAAAAGTGTTTGTATATTTTCTTAAGGCCATACATACATCAACCACTTGATCTTCCAAATTTATTTGTTTTAACCGCTTCAACGCAATCCAACTCGTATTCGTTAATATAATAGTTAAATAATTCATAATTTTCTTTTAATATAAAGGTTTCAAATAATAAAAACATATCAAAAGCTTTTACAAAATTAAAAAACTTAGAGGACAATAGTTTTGTTTTTAAACATTAACATTATAACTTCAAATATTTAAATATTTAAGATCATTACTAATAATACTAAGCGACTGACAGACGGCTATTTCTTAATTTTCAGAAATATTAACTAGTAAAGATTCCGATACACCCATTATTTTATGTTATTTTTATTTTACTATATCTTAACTGACGAGTCAAAGATGGAGTGTGGAGTTACTTACTTACTTAAGGTGTCGCTACAGTCCGGGGCGGACCTGGGCCTCAACCAACATGCGTCTCCAGCCAGCTCGGTCCCTAGCTAGCTGTCTCCAGTTTCGCACGCCAAGTTGGTTGAGATCCTCTCCCACCTGGGTGTGCCACCTGAGTCGCGGTCTTCCTCTACTGCGCCGCCGTCCCTCGGGATTGGATTCGAAGACCTTCCGGGCTGGAGCGTTGATGTCCATTTGCTCTACATGACCTAGCCATCTAAGCCGTTGGATTTTAATTCTGCTAACTAGGTCAGTGTTGCTGTACACCCCGTACAGTTTGTCGTTATATCTTCTCCATTCTCCATCTATGCGTACTGGACCAAAAATCACGCGAAGAATTTTTCTCTCGAAGCAAATATGCTCTCATCTTTCTTTGACAGGGTCCAGGCCTCAGCGCCATAAATGAAAACCGGGATGATGAGTGTCTTATAGATGGTGATTTTAGAAGCTCGAGAGAGGACTTTACTTCTCACTTGTCTTCTAAGTCCAAAGAAGCACCGATTTACAAGAGTTATTCTTCGTTCGATTTCAACGCTGGTGTCGTTGTCTGTGTTAATAGCGGTGCCTAGGTAGACAAAGTCCTTAACTACCTCAAAGTTATAGCTGTCCATGGTAACTTTTTGTCCAAGACGTCGTCTTTCAGTGTCCTTTTTTGATGACAGCATATACTTGGTCTTGCCCTCATTGACCACTAAACCCATCTTCTTCGCTTCCGTCGCAATGTTCAAAAACGATCCACTGACATCACGCTTTGATAATTATGTCAATATCTTCTGCTTATCCGAGTAATTGGATGAACCTTTGGAAGATTGTGCCTCTAGTGTTGACGGTTGAGTTTTGCACAACTCTTTCCAGGACGATGTTGAAGAAGTCGCATGACAGTGCATCGCTTTGTCTAAAACCTTTTTTGACATCAAATGCATCGGTAAGATCTTTTCCGACCTTGATAGAGCAGGGTGCATTCTCCATCGTAGTTCTGCACAAACGGATAAGTTTGAGAGGGATGCCAAAACTAGACATTGCTCTTCCCTATATATGCTGTCATACGCGGCTTTAAAATCGATAAAGAGATGGTGGGTATCGATTTGAAGCTCCTGGGTTTTTTCCAAGATCTACCGTAGTGTGAATATTTGGTCGATAGTAGACCTTCCTGGTCTGAAGCCACACTGATAAAGACCAATCAGGTTGTTGACGAATGGCTTCAGACGTTCACATAATACGGCAGAGAGGCTCTTATACGCAATTTTAAGCAGACTGGTGCCTCTGTAGTTGGCGCAGTTCAGAGGGTCTCCTTTCTTAGGTATCGGGCACACTATGCTGAGATTCCACTCATCGGGCATGCTTTCTTCCGACCATATTTTGCAGATGAGTTGGTGCATGCTCCGTACCAAGTCATCGCCTGCTGCTTTGAATAGTTCGGCAGCGATGCCGTCAGCTCCATCAGCTTTGTTTGACATAAGCTTAGATATAGCTATCTTCACTTCGTCAAGGTTGGGTTGGCGGAATTGTTGATCTGCGTCACCGAGGTTGGGTGGTTCTATCTCCCTTAAAGCGGAATTCGGTTCGTCATCGCCGTTATAATAATTTGGAGAAGTGATCTTTCCATATTCTCAGCATCGACTGCGGTTCTACTTCGATGTTCCCCTGATCGTCTTTACAGGCTTCGGTTCGTGGCTGGTACCCTTGTTGGATTTTTTTTACCCTTTGGTAAAATTTATGAACCTCATTCCTGTTCCTCGATCGCGCGCTTCTCATGCTCTCTTTTTTTCCGTCTGAGAAGCCGGTGTTCCTCTCTCCTCTTCTGCTCGTAGAGCTCGCGAGCAGCTCTAGTCCTTTTGTGCAGCGCCGTTTTGTATGCCTCTTGTTTCGCTGCGTGCGCTTGCCGGCATTCGTCGTCAAACCAGGGGTTTCGCTGTGGTGGCCGTGTGAAACCTAGCACCAAATTCAAACCAAAATAGAAACATGGCTATCTGCACTGACAGCCAGGTAGCTGTTATGGCTATCAATTTGGCAACCACATTCTCTATAACCGGATTAATGAGTTGGCCAGGCATGACCGGCTCTCTTAAGCTCACTAAAGGGCAAATATTCCTCTTGGAGCTATGAAGGTCAAAATTTTCTCAAATTTTTTGTCAGAATCCAACCACAGGTGGAACAGTCTATCTGTCTGTACCAAACCCGAAGAGATATGACTTACCTATAGCAAAAACCGTTCTATCGAACTTTTATGCAGACTCAGTCATGGTATAGCCAGGGTCACTGCAATATGTACCGGACATAGGGTGATCCCTCACCATACTCTATGCTGCAGCTGTGGAGACCAACATGATAGGTGATAAACTTTCTCTGTAAATGTCCTGCCCTGGCCAGTTCTAGAATATTAAGCTTTGGAAGGAATTAATTAAAGATTGAACTTTCCAAGAAGTTAATCAAAGACCTAATTTCCTTCCTTAAAGCAACCAATACATTCAATACAAAGGTCCAACGAGCTTATGGTACCAAATCGGACCTTTCCAGCGCCAATTGAGGAACGCAGTAAAGGCTGCTTGTGACTGTCATCGCTACTTATCTACCTACCTATGTTTTATACATAATTCCATGGATCCTTTGAAAAATCTTCATATTCAGATTATTAAAACTGAGATTTAAAGAAGACCCTGAGCTATTGTCATCTTAATATTGCATTATTCCAGTTTGATCTGAAGCCTCTTAGACCGATTTTGATCAGAACCAAATATTTTATATTCTCTATCGAACATTGTCTATTCTATCATAAGACCTGGCAAGACTGTCACACTTCATACATACGCCATTGTCAACTGTTTTCGGACACTTTTAATATAATGCAATGCAAGTTTATTTCCATCTTTGTGTTAAATCTTCTGATAGAACAAAAAACAGACATGAAGAACAAAAACAAAACACAAACTCCAACAAAAACAGAGATGCACGAGTAACTCGCTAACACCAGAAAGAAATCTCATGCATTCAGCCGGAATGGAGATGGAAAGATGGAGCATTGACTGAAGGCGAAGAAACACGTTGTGATGGTGGGAATCGCATTAAACTCTTATTCGTTGTTGCATCCACAAAAATACAAAAATTCTCCATTCAACCATCTGCAATCGCAACACGGATACAAAATAAGAACAAAAACAAAAATCTTTTCCAAACCTATAGGTTGGTAGATTTTGCTTGCTTCCAACATTTACGAGCAGACGATAGATAGCTAACCTATAGAGCTTCATGGTTGGTGGACTTTTCCAATCTTTCCCTCGTTGGCACTTTATTTATTTATGCTTGAAGCTTCTTTTTTTTTGTGTCCGTTTGTCGTCTTCGGTGATGCTATTCTCTATTCCCGTTCACTTTGGACCTTTGTCTCATATACGAATGTACTAAAAGATGTCCTATACCCACCGTCAGTCGCTGCCGCCGCCGATAGATGTGCACTTGTGATGCAAAAAAACTAAAAAGAAATACCTACCTGACTGCTGGCCCTGATGGCCACCCTACTGTGAATGCCATGTTCGGTGAGATATTTTAATGTAGATACGTGGCACCCAGCTCTGTGACGGCTAAGGCCAAACAGCTTCTGTATACGATACACAACAAGGTGGGTCCCAATAACGCTTAACCGCTTCTATATCACCCTTCTCTTTGTGATCTTATATAACAAACGCTAACGCGCAACAACGACTCTCCGACGACGACGACGACGGACGATAGGATGGCAGCAGCTTGGCAGCAGCGGGTGCATTAGATTTGTAGCTGCAGCATTTAACATCGGGTGCATTAGATTTGTAGCTGCAGCATTTAACATCTTTCATCCTATCACAGAGTGTCATCTGGAAAGACATAGCCACCATGAAAAGTCCGGTTCATTTTTATAAAAAAGTAAAAACAAAAAGAAAAAACGATACGATGGGCAAAAGAGCAAACGGACGCGATGGACGGACGTGACGGAAGAAACGGAATGGTTTTCGTGGTACTTGCGCTTGTATACAGCAGTTAAGATTTGCATTTTGGAAGAGTATTTGTCCACTTTGTTAGCAATGCAGTCGAAGTGGATTGTTGTTTTTTTTCAAGGCTTTTAAGATCTTATAGAGCCCTCGTATTTCGTTAGTTGAATCAAATGGAAAATTAAGATTAAAGAAGTGTAATAAAAAGATAGGAATAATCTCTCCACGTAAGAAAAAAAGACCAAAACCTTCTTGTTTTACTCCTTAATGTTCAGCGTTATGGTTTTTACAACTTCGAGCCATTAGTCAAAAGACATAACCTTAATTTTGGTCATTAAACAGGAGTCATTGATTTAGAAGCGTTTGTAATTGCGTCGAATGTGATCGATCAGGTTTATAAATGACTCAGCTCGAAACAGCTTTAAGATCCTAACGTTTACCCCTCTTGCAAAATTTACAATTATTAGAGACGAATGTCAGTTATTTCTGTAAGTGTAAGAGATATGTGTCCTTAGTGCAAGCTATACACAACACATGTTTAGTCCAAACTCCAGATGAGAAACTGCTTATGAAAATACAATGAACATTCGAGATGAAATTGATAAATGAAACTCGATATAATTTCAAGGAAAATCAAGAGTAGGCTCTTCGAAACAGCGAATTATCCTAGTCAGAGAAGTATATAAGGTATCCTCGAACTATTAAGCTATAAGCCTGCTTATATGACAAGAAAATGTGAGTCGTTCAATCTGGCTAATAAGACTTAAGACGTGAATTTCAGACTTATTTCTTCGTAATTGCAACGTCATCCAACAATTGCTATATCTTACATTGGAAGTTATAGTGTTTTAACGTAACTTTATAAGAATATCAGAGATACTTTCAGTGGCTTAAAAATTTGGTCAATATTTTTGTTATCCTTAAAAGTATAAGTGAAACTATCACTATAAGTTCTTAATCATACAACAAATTGTTTTCATAGAAATGGTGTGCCTTTACGTTAAAAATTATTTTGTTTTAAAAGATCAAACGATATCCCCGTCTCGTTAGATGTATATCTTAGCTTCATCAAATCCTGAGGCTTTTATTCTTCAATCTTCAATAACCAAAAAAAAGTCAAAACACAACACAACACTAACAACTTACACATGATAAAGTTATAAGAAAAAAACAACTGTTTGAGGAAAAAATAAACGCTCTTCGAAACAGCGAATTATTCTAGTCAGAAATATAACACAGGTTACCATGAACTATTAAATAATATCCCTGCTTACATGATAAGTTGATGTGAATTTTTAAATTACAGTAAAAATAAGAGGGACCTAAATGAGGGATGATTTTCTTCGACAGAGTTCCATCAAACAAGTATTAGAAACACCTCAAATTATCAGTAAAAAGTTCGTTAACTTGGTAGAAATGTTATAATACACAATTTATTTAGGTTAAAATCTTTTATCTCCATCGTCGTACAATTTGCAATAAGTTCTGAATTTGGAAACAAAGTTTTATTCGTATTTTTCGAAAATTGGGTAACTACGGAAGAAGCTATTAAAGATATTTTTTTAAAAAGTATACAACAAATTTCTTTTGATATATTTATGTATATCTGAGCTCCGATGAATATCCAACCATGAAAGCATAATGCTTTTTCTTTCAAACTTTTTTATTACAAACCAAAACTAGAGATATCCTTATAAGAAAGAAATTTTTCGTAAGAAAATATCAACACCTAACAAAACATCAGCACGTAATGGACATCACGGTGAAGTAATAAGGTAATTTTTTGGGCAAAATGTACGCTTTTCGAAACAGCATATTATCCTATTCAAAGTAATACAATTAACAATGAACTGTTAAGATATTTTCCTGCTTACATGATAAGTAAATATAGCTTCTTAAAACTGTACAAAAATAACTTGGGCGAAAATGCAAGGGAAATTTCTTTGACAGGGTTACTTCATCCAACTATTTCGATACTTTAAGATTGTTAGTTAAAGTATTTTTTAAGAACGAAATAACACTAAATTTTATTCTACAGGGTTTTTCAACAGGGACGTTTCAAAAGAAGAGCGGCAGGGACAGCAACCGACCCCATATTTCTTGTCGCACTTTTGACATTTCTCTTCAGTAAGGTTGGTCATTTTATGATGGAAAGATATACGAGCCAACAACGAGTCGAACTTATTAAAATTTACTACCGAAATTCTGAGTCAGGGGCCTCAACGTTAAGAGCGCTACATCCAGTAAGGTCGTTGTAATAGTCCCAGCAGATCAACAATTGAGCGTGAAATAGTGAATCACAGGCACAGTACAAAATTTTTCCGTGCCAGTAAGACAAGGAAATGCCCGTAGTGTCGAGAATATTGCTGCCGCTGAGGCTTCAGTTGCAGAAACCCCAAATGTGTCTCTGAAGAGTTGGCATCTCTGTGAGGCATTTCTTGGCCTACATCCTTACAAGATTAAATTAACGCAAGAACTGAAGCCACTTGATCACCAGAACGTCGTATGTTCGAGAATTGGGTTGAGTAACTTGAAAATGGTTTGGATTTTCATCGCAAAATCATCTTCAGCGGTGAGGCTCATTTTTGGCTGAATGGATTCGTCAATAAACAAAATAAGCGGTATTGGTTAGGCAGCAATCTACAAGTACTCCATGAGTCATCATGGCATTCCGAAAAAACTACGGTTTAGTGTGATTTATGAGCCGGCAGCGTCATTGGGCCGTACTTCTTCCGTGATGATCAAGACTGACACGATATTGTTATTAGAAATCGCTACCGTTCAATGTTAAACGAATATTTTTGGGCCGAGTTGATCGATATGGACTTGAAGGACATGTGGTTTCAACAGGACGGCACTAAAAACCACACAGCGAATGTCACGATCAATTTATTTTGAAACCAAGTTTGGAGACGTTATTGATCTCAAAAAATGGTCCAGTAAATTGGCTGCATCGGTCATGCGATTTGACGCTGTTAGACTATTGCCCCTGGGGCTACGTCAAGTCTATGGTATATACCAACAAGTAAGCGTAGATTGATGAACTTTCTACGAATATCGAACGTGAAATTGCAGCAGTATCGGCCGATTTATGCTCGAAAATTGGGTTCAGCGTCTTGACTTCTGCAAGCATGCCCGCGGTGACCATATGTAAAAGAAATCAAGTTGCATACATAATTTTATCAAACGTACTTCCTCAGGAATAAAGAATTTCATTGATATCCAAATCAGTTTTTGTTTTATTTAAAAAAAAACTTTTGTAGCGCTCTTATTCAAAAACCCGCTATATGTATATCTATGTCGTGAGGAAGAACCTTTTCACTATAAAGGTTATCCCTTTAAGTTGTCCTTTATCTTTTTCAAAAGTTTTTATCTTTATGACGATAAAAATAAGTTAAAAGCGATGAGATCTAAATTTGGAAAGAAAGCTTTTCCGTATGTTCGAAAAACTGGTGGGTCCAACTACGGAAGGAACTATCGAAGGTACTTCTTAAAAAAAGATCAAACATTTTTTTATCTCCTTAGATGGTATATGTATACGAGCTCCCTCAAAATTTCAACCATAAAAGCCTGAGGCTTATATCCTTCAACTTTCAACAACCAAAAGTAAAGCCTATTACATATAAGGTAGATATTTTTGGGTATACTATTATTCAAAACATCAACACCTTACGCATAGTGGACATCAGTACGATATACACCAGAAAACACTCTATAAACACACAATAGCTACTGCTGCCATCATTAACATGTACTTCCATTCAACCATCATCTCCTAATTCAAATCTCACGCTCAGTTGACCCGAAACAATTTCCTACAAAACATCCGTCTGTACATAAAGCATAAAGGTATGAGTAAATACAACCACCACCATGCAAACAAAAACTGCTGATCCAATCGCACCCTCTGCCATCGGGATATCCTATACATTTTTATATGTATGTTCAGTTCATACCTGGAGCTGGAGCTTCTACAACAAGTCAACCCCTTGTTTCGTTAGTTTGGAAAAACACCTTCGGGCAATCTTTTAGTGTCTGATGTGGAGAAAGAGGTAACAACCGCATGACGACAACAACAACGACGACGCATCGATGCAGTCGAAAGCGAACCCTACATAGCCACACAAACATTTTCATGGAGAAGCTGAAGCTGGACCAACGATGCGTGTCATCCTTACCGGATCCGATTTTCGTGTTGTCCTGGAAAAGTGCTAGAAAGCATTTCGTCTTAATTATTTTGCCATTTTTGCATTGGAGTGAGCATCTGTAGTCCTTCCGCCCTCCTTTGTCACCTTATTTTCGGTCTTCTTCGCTTCGATGGAGTTTACTCAATTTTGAATGCTTCGCCTCCTCAACCCCAACCAAAACGCTATATAGAATTTTGTTATGTACCCCAAAGCTTCAAAATGCTCCTCTCCGTTCCGTTCCGCTCCACTCTATAGCCGGACACATAGTTTGAAGGACAATGCTTATTAAAAATTCTATTCCATGTCCTTTGGATGTGGTGGCGAACAAGCAGTGTGGTCGTTCATTGCCTCTTTGCTGCTTTATAACTAATTTTCCAGCACACATTTTGAGAATGAGAAGAACCTCTGAAGGGCGGGGCTGTCGGACAACAACGACCGTCCTGAGGGGGTTATGATCATTACTCCGTTTTTCATTATAGAAGCGAAGGACTTTATATAGAAATAGACGGAAGCTGAAGCAGGAGCAGGGAAGTAAGTACTGTACGTATACGGAACGTAGAAGCGCATCCCTTTGGTCGCATCATTTTCTCAAGCTTTTGGGGCAAACCAAGCGTTCAACAAGCATTCACCAGCTTACACATGAAATACCGCATCAGACCATGAGTCCCCCTCTGGGCTAAAAATGGCCGACAATAGTGTTTGTTCATTTCATCCCTTTCCATTTTCCATCAGAGACGATTGGATGGAGTCTGAAGCGGTAGCAACGGCCAGCAGCGGTAGTGGCGGCGGCGGCGGTAAACTCTATGGGGGCTATTTTCTGAAATTTCACAGTTTTGTTTGATATTTTTGTTTCTGTTTTGTTTTATGAAATAATGAAGAATCTACGGTTCTTGTGTATGGAAGTGTGTGTGTTGTGTGTATGGAGAGACGTGTCCTTGATGGTTTGGGGTTGTTTTATTAAACTTTTCTAAAATATTCAAAACTTTATGAAATTTTCTAATTTGCCGTTGCTTGGATGCGGTTCCAGTTACCAGTTCGTTTTAGTTCGGTGTGTGGAGCGGTGCGGTACAATGAGCAGCTAATATGCCACCTTTTCCCAGAGCTCACTACTACCGCTGCCACTGCCGCCGTCGACGTCTAGGAGTATATTTTTCTTGCCATCTTTTTTTAGTATCCTTTATATAAGAATATATACCTACTTCACAGATAGTTTAGGTATTGCATGGCAACGGCTACACTTATTCTGACTACGGTCTCTGTTAAGCCATAGATGTATCTACATTCATATATACTCGTAGTTTCCTGCGTAAAACGAAAAATCTGGTGCGGTATTTTAGTTTCTCCTAAAAATAGTTCACATCACACAACCATATAATTTATTTTTGTATATTTCAACACCACATAGGGGGGTAAAATTATACCTTAAAAATATTTTTTTTGGAAAGGATACTGGACAGGAATGTTTAAAGTGAACAAGGATTTTGTTTTAATTTCTATGGAAAACATAGAATTATTAATAGGTTATGCTTTTCATGTGCCAATGAGAAAATTTGCACGGGACATCGCATTTTTTAAATGCAAAATGTTTTTATCTGTTGATATTTTGTCAGCACAATTCATTAAATTATTTTGTACGTATTATTAAAAGTCATCTACGTATTTTAGGGATTCACTGATTTTGTTTAATAATTCTGAGAAATCAGTAAACTTATACAATTATGCTACATTTTATTTTACGTTTAAAACTATTGTTTTTAAGAAAATGTTTGTTTGAAAAGAATGCTTTATAGGTTTTAATCTCCTCATTCACTTTGTAAAATTGAGAATTTTGACACTTTTAAGAGATAAAATCAAAAAAGGCTGTGATGCGATTTGACTTGCTTAAAGATTTGTAGGTTTTAGTGTTTTGTTAAAAAAGTTATGAGTTAAACTATTCTAAAAATCCTAAAATTACCAACAATATTTTGCACATGATGAAATAGTTGATTTTAAGAAACCAACCAATTTTTACAAAGCCATAATCTCATATTTTTGAAAGATATTTAAGCCAAAAAATTTCTTAAGCCTCAATTTTTACCAACTGTTAGTAATGTTTCGTTTAGGTTCTTATTTTTTATAAAAAAATCAATTTCATTTTTCTCAAAATATAATTGAATGTTGAAAACAATATTTCTTTTAGGATAAAATTGGTTCGAAGCGATAACCTCATATTTTTAAAAAGATATTTGTATCGAAAATCCATTTTTACCAACTTTGAGTAATATTTTTTATAAAAAAAACTTGCAATTAGATTTTGTTTAAAATTTTACCAGATGTCCAAACGTTATTCTTTATTGCACAAAGCTATTTTGAAGATACAATAATGTTTTGATAGTTTAATATTCGAAGTGAAAAACATTTTTCTTCAGTTTTGATTTATAAAAAAAACCGTTAATTGGATTTTTTTCCAAAACATATAATACAAAATTTAATTCAAGTCGAACGTGCGAACGTACGAACTTACAAACGTATGGAAGTACGTACACACGCAAGCGCAGACATCTTTCTACTCGACTCTAGGGACCAAAATTTGAATTCAATAAATCAGACCGGTTACAATAACTTCCTAGTGGACCTGGGCCTCAACCAACATGCGTCCCCATACAGCTGAGTCCCTAGCTAGCTGTTTTCCGTTTCGCACGTCAAGTCTTTACCCACCTGCGTGCGCCACCTGTGTCGCGGTCTTCCTCTAGTGAGCCGTCCTTTGGAATTGGATTCGAAGACCTTCAGGGCTGGAGCGTTGATGTGCATTTGCTCTACATGACCCAGCCATCTAAGTCGTTGGACTTTTATTCTTTTAACAGGTCAGTGTCGCTGTTCAGCCCGTACAGTTCGTCGTTGTATCTTTCCTCCACTCTCCATCTATGCAGACGAGACCAAAAATCAACCGAAGAATTTTTCTCTCGAAGAATCCTAAGACGCTCTCATCTTTCTTTTACAGGGTCCAGGCCTCAGCGCCATAGATGAGAGCCGGGATGATGAGTGTCTTATATATGGTAATTTTAATTTTTTTTTTAAATAGTTAAACTGACAACTTTTTTGACAAAACACGAAAATCTACAAACCGGTTTTCCAATGGATGAAGTATTACCCGTTAATGGTGGTTAGTGTGTATTGCTGTCACGCCACAGGTCTTGGGTTCAATTCCTGTCTGATCTTCCTAAAAAAAAAGGTTTTCACGGGTTCTGCCTCTTGCGAGGAATTGACAAATCCCCCGAGAGTAATTCTTGTCATGAAAAGCGCTTTCTCAAATTATCCGTTCGGATTCGGCATATAAACTGTAGGTCCCCTACATTCCAGACAACATAACTCGCACACATTAATGGTTTAGAGCTGTAAGTCTAGGCCACCCAATTTATTTATTTATTTTGCACAATTCTCTCCAGAACGATGTTGACTAAGTAGCATGACGGAGCCTTGCTTGAACCTTTTTTGACATCAAATGCATCAGTGGGATCTTTTCCGACCTTTATAGAGTAGCGTGCATTTTCCACAAACGGATAAGTTTGACATGGATGCCAAAATTAGACATTGCTCTGTAGAGTTGGTTAGGTTAGGTTAAAATATAGGCCAGTTTAATGGTCAATAGTGATACAACATGAATCTTGAGGCTCCCTTCTAAGGACAATGAAATGAATTTCTTACGTAACTTGAAAAATTGATTACATTACTATGATTAAGATCATTAATATCAGTTGTAGAAGAATTCTCCTAGGTAGGCCCTGCGTTTCTGAACTAGAGCAGGGTATGTACAGAGGAGGTAAGGAAATGTTTTCTCCTCTTCCTCATCCATACAGCTTCTTCAAAATTTTAAAATACGCCTAGTCACGTGGCGTTTTTTCGAACTAGACAATTCCTACTTATGACACCGATTATCGAGCTTATATGCGATGTGCTTATAGATAGCAACCGAGTTTAGGGCTTTAAATATATTTTAAGCCAGATTTTTTCGTGACCTAACACGTGATGATGTTATTCCACCTGATATTTGCCTTCTTATAGTGTCTTCCATTACGAATAGTTTACATGCAGTGGTGGTAGACTGTTTTATATTTTTGGTGAGTTCGTTTGAATTACAATTTCCTTGAATGTCTCTTTGGCCCGACACCCATCAATGTTGAATGTTAAACTGTTTTACAATCTCTATTTGAGATGATCGGCAGTTAAAGACTGTTTTTAGAGACAGAGTCCAGATATTTGATAGCGGCCTGACTATCTGAGAAAATACAAATATCAGATGTTTATATCACGTTTTTTTTAAGCCTTTTTTATCGCCAAGAGTTACACTTGGAACACGCTACAATGATTGGAAAGGTGGATTGAGAGACTTTCAGTCGTTAAGAGTACATATCTCCATCAACCAATTAATTTTTATTGATCCATCTGAATTAAAGTGTCTTCCAGGTTTGCTCAGCCATCCCAGAAAGATCTGAATGGTATAGAAATCTGGAAGTTTCTGTTGGGGGATGGTCTGTGTAGTTTGTAATTGATTCTAAATAACGGGTAATCTATTTTGCGATTTTAAAAGTATAGGGCTGGAATTCGAAATCTGTCAAACTAAGTTGTTAAACCAATTTCGTTTTTGTCAGTTAAAAGTCTGGCCTTTAAGAAAACAGATCGCTTTACTATGACACAAATGTCGTGCTTTAAGAAGAGATTATGGTTTACATAATCGACCAACTTCCCAAGCAATTGGCAAAATTGTGAACAAATTTGAAGAGACTGGATTGGTTACAGATATTGTAAAGCCTGTGCATCATCCGATCATACCACTGAAAATCATATAGCGTTGCAACAAACGCCACCACTTTCGATCTTCTTTTGAGGTACCAACATCAATCTTATTCAAGCTGCTATATTTCCAGCCTCGACGTCGTCGCCAAATCATTCGACTTGCTTTCCAACCCAGCGATAATCAATTCCCTGAAGGGATATGGAGCGCCAAAAGGGTTCGTGGAGTATATCAAAATATTCTACAGCAAATCATTTACTAGAGCAAGAACTTACGAACCCTATATTAAAGCTCTAAGTGGTGTAAAACAAGGGACCTATTATCTTCCATGCTTTTGAACATTGTAATAGACAGACTTCTGGAATCCCTGCTGTAAGTGAAAGTGTTGCCGAAGACCCGCATATGTCGATTAATCGTCGTTCTCAGGAATAAGGACTATCTTACGGCACATTATGGTGTATTTTGCATTTGGATCTACACCTTCATTCATATAAAGTCCAGATGACACAACAACTGAAGCCAGCTGATCTTTCGTCAAGAGGGTGCTTGAACGACAGGCAGTGGATCTCAATTTTTAACTTCACATAGGAAGTTATTGTAATGGTTCCGCTTTGTCAAATTAAAAATTTTGACATTTCTCGACGTTTCTAGGTACCCAGAGTCGAAATAAAAGATTTTTAGAAAGATGTTTCGTCGTCCATAGCTCAAGAACAAAGAAGAAATATCAATTTCAAATAAATTTTGTTATACAGATAATAAGGCAGAAAGATGCAGAAAGGGCTCTCAAGAAAATTGCGTGGGTTTTTTTTTACCATAGCAGTTTGAAAAAAAGGTGAAAATATTAGTTAACCCTTAATATCTTATAAACCAAAAACTCTAGAGACTTGAATTAAATTTTATATAAATAAAAAAACAACTGGAAAAAAAAAATTGTCACCTACAAAATTTTACGATTAAAATATGACTTCATCTCCAAAACAATTTTGTGCAACGAAGAATGATGTTTTTGACATCTGATAAAATTTTAAGAAAAATCGAATTGACAGTTTCTTTATAAAAAATAAAAATCTAAAAAAAAACATTACTCAAAATTGGTAAAAATTAATTTTCGACTCAAATAGCTTTTCAAAAATTTGAGATATTGGCTTTAATTCATATCATTTATCAAAAAATATTGTTGTTAACATTCAGTTAAACTATGAAAAAAATCGAATTGACAGTTCTCTTACAAAAAAATAAAAACCGACAAAAATTAACAAAAGTTGGTAAAAAATGATTTCCGACTGAAAAATCTTTTCAAAAATTTGAAATATTGTCTTATTTTAAACTTATTTTAAACTTATTTTATTTCACGCAGGAAATATTATTTTCGATACTCAGTAATTTTTATATGAAAATCCAACAGTCCGTTTTTTTCATAAAAAATAAAATCTTCAAAAAATAGTACGCAAATTTGGTAAAAATTGATACGAGTACATAATAGACAAACATTTAATCAAGACAAATCAACAGACGGGATGGGAAGTTATCAGTGTGGGTCGCATCCCAGCCTCTTTTTTGGAAAAAAAGCTAAGCTAAGTATATCAAGAGGTATAGGATAGAATAGGGTACCCAGTGCCACAAATAGGGCCGTGCAAAGCGGCTTTTAGCTATTTCTTAAACAAGTTTTTATAAACCAAAATAAAACCTCTTATCAGAAACTCTATATAAGCTGTTTAACCAAAGCAGGTCGAAAGAATTATCAAGATCTAACATATGATTTTTAACAGGATTTAATTCAGCACTTTTTAAGCAAACAAAAATTAGATATGTATTTAAGAGACGATTGTTCGTATCGAATTCCACCCTAACCATAAGCTTCATTTTTTTTTTAATTTTGTCCTCACAAAATGCAGCAGCGTCCTTTTTTCCTTAGAAAATAATCATACAAAATAATATTCTCAGACTCAAAGTAATTCACAATAAATTTCTCTTGAGAAATCATATCGTATTTTTTAAATCAATTTAACAAAATATGATGACATTGACATTTAATTATGTTATTATACTTTTTCCATTTGTCTTGACACATTTCTTCTGAGAGTTAAGTATTTCATCATCAACAAATCCCAAGTTGCTTCCCATTTTTCAAATTGAATTCAAATCAATTTGATCCTTTTTCCTCTCTCTTTTTTTTCGTTTTGGAAATATTTAAATCAAGTTGAATTTATCGTTTATTAAATAATTTAAAATTTGAAATTATTTCAATTATCTTTCCTTTTTCAAGGATCAACGATGACATCAGAGCAAATTATTCTTACACTCATGATATTGATGCGTCAGTTCGATTAACATTTTAAGCATAAAGTATATCAAAAAATCGACGTTCATGGGTAAGAAGCTGTCTTAAAAAAGGATTTTCTAAGGATTTTTGTGAAATTTTGCAAATTCAAATTGGTTTTAATTTTATTTCCTTCATTTTAGATGAACCAAAATCATCTTCGAACGATATCTTCTTTTAACATTTAAATTCTTTAAGGACCTTGAGAATTTTAAAAACTCAGGAATGGCGTTTTTAGTAAAATTTTGCGAACGTACCAGGTGTTCTTATTGTTTCTATGATTTCTTCACTCAACCTTAATATTAATAAATTTATTCCTCAATTCGAATTGAAACCAAAAAGTGAGTAACGATTTATAAAACAAATTCCATTTTCATGCATAGCTTTTTTTTCTTCCGACACCAATTTGTATTTATTTTATTTTTTGTTTGCATCTGAAATTCTGAAACTAAACTGCGTCCTGGACGATACTCATCCTCTTTATTATGTAGTCGTCTAAAGGTATATATTATGCATCTGTATAAGAACCATTAATAGGAAGCGAAATGTTATCCTTTGATCATTATGATGATTGCAAATTTTCTGATGCTGTTTTGCATCTTTTCAATTTTCTATAAACGCTTCAATACTCTATGAATGAATGCATATTGAAGTAGGAGCAGTTGCTCCTTTTGAAACGGCACAAGACGACACCGATTCTCTTGGCATCATCAAGTGTGTATTGGTATAAGTGAAATTTTCTATTTTCTCCAAATGCTTGGTTTTTCCATATAAATATTTTAAACATACAAATGATTTCCATGACATAGAGAAAAATGAAAAAAAAAGGGGTTTTGAAAATACGGAAACAAAAATTGATACCCATAAAGGCTAGAATCCTACCACAAACCATAGGGAGGAAAAATAGAGAGACAGAGCGAAAAGGGAAGATTTGATGTGAATCGTTTTTCTTTGATTCAAATTGAATTGAATCACATTGAAGAAACTATTTGCGAATTATTATCCTTCTATTTGAGTTTATCCTATAAAAATGTTGGTTGAATTTAAACAGTCAAGAAGACAAGAAAGGGCACAGAGTTTTTCGGTTTAATATACTTACTTACTTACTTATTTAAGGTGGCGCTACAGTCCTGTGTGAACTAGGGCCTCACCCAACAAACTTCTCCATCTAGCTCGGTCCCTAGCTAGATGTCTTCACTTTCGCGCTTCAAGTTGGGTAAGGTCACCTTCCACTTCTGCGCGCCACCTGTTCCGCGGTCTTCCTCTACTGCGCTGTTTTGTGGGTGTGCATTCGAAGACTTTCCGGGCCGGAGCATTGGTTTCCATGCGCTCTACGTGACCCAACCATTTTAGTCGTTGGACTTTTACCCTTCTGGCTAAGTCTACGTCGCTGTACAGCCCGTACAGCTCGTCGTTCCATCTTCTCCTCGACTCTCCTTCGATACATACGGGACCGTAGATCACACGAAGAACTTTTCTCTCGAAGCGACCCAAGGTGCTTTTGTCATAGTCCATGCTTCGGCACCATATAGCAGAACGGGGATAATAAGGGTCTTATATAGCAACACTTTGGTCCCTCGAGAGAGGACTTTACCACTCAATTGCTTTCTTAGTTCAAAGAAAGCGGTAAGCAAGAGTTATTCTGCGTTTGATCTCAGCGCTGGTGTTGTTTTCTGCGTTTACAGTGGAGCCTAGGTAGACGAAGTCCTTGAAAACCCCAAAGTTACGTCTGTCGATGGTGACGTTTTGACCAAGACGTCGGTGTTGTATGTCCTTTCTTGACAACAGCATGTACTTTATTTTGCCCTCATTAAACGTTAAACCCAGTTTTGCCGACTCTGCATCAATACTCACAAAAGCCCCATTGACATCACACTAAGTTCTTCCGATTACGTGAATGTCATCAGCATTATGCTAGTAATTGGGCAGACTTTTGAAAGATAGTGCCTCTAGTGTTGACGTGTGAGCTCTGCACTATTCTTTCAAGCACGATGTTAAAAAAATCACATGACAGCGCATCACCTTGTCTAAAACCTTTTTGACATCGAAAGGTTCTGTAAAGTTGATGTAACCTTTATAGAGCAGCGTGAATTCTCCATAGTCATCCTGCACAAACGGACGAGTTTGGCAGGGATGACAAAACTAGACATGGCTCTATACAGCTCGTCCCTGTAGATGCTGTTATATGCGGCCTTGAAATCGATGAAAAGATGGTGGGTGTCGATTTTGTGTTCTTGGGTTTTTTCCAGCATCTGCCGTAATGTGAACATTTGATCGACTGTGGACTTTCCTGGGCTTAAACCACACTATTAAGGACCTATCAGATTGTTGACGATGGGCTTTAGACGTTCACATATTATGAAAGAGAAGATTTAATAGGCGATGTTAAGTAGACTGATTCCTCTATAGTTGGTGCAGTTTATAGGGTCTTTTTTTTCAGGATTTAATATGGTTCAGGAAAATAACATACAAAAATGCTTCGGGAAAATAATGATAAAGCTTAACTTTGATGAAGATTTAGGATATTATTTACGTGCCTTTTGGAGAATTTTGTTTTTTAGAATTCCATCATGCCGCATAGAAGAATTGTAGTTGCCGAAGAAAGATCATAAATATTTGTATACGAAGATTGTGGCCTTGTTATGGAAAAATTGCCAACCACGAGCAAAATAAAAAGCTTACAACTAGTCAAGTTGGAATGATATCCCATGAAGCCATCAGAAACAAACCGTTTACTTCACAAATTATGGCCAGACTTGACTTGCTTGTTTCAACTCGACGAGTTATACATTTTAAAAGCTAATCCCAACCTTGTTTACAAAAAACTATCCAAAAAGCCGCTTTTAAATGCGTGTGATGAAAAAAATTCAATTTGGATGGTTTAGATGGATTTCAGTTATATTGGCATGACAAACGTCTTCATACAGAAGTGAGAATGAGCCGCAACTGCTATGGCTTCAGCGTAATTGTTTGCGCAGGCTTTTTCTTCAAATGGAAATAATGAAATTTGTGTCTGGAAGGATGAACTCAGGAATTTACGCTGAGCTGGTAGAACCTAGAAAATTTTATAGTTGAGAGAGCTAAAGAGCTATGCGGAACTGCCTTCATATAGCAGCAGTAGTATGTTCAAATCCACGTCTTCCGAGGAGAACCAAGTTTGAGAAGAAGCAAATAACATTTCTCGATTGGCCCTCTTGAATTTTTTGATTTTATCCTTCATAGAATCCTTGGGGAATATTTGCCAGGCTTATTTATGCCAATGGTAGCCAGTTTAACAACATTCAAGACCTTCGAGACGCAGTAATGGAATAATGGGCCGCAATTGGTAAAGCTGGAAAAGCTTTTGGAATCCATGCCAAGAAGAATGATATCGGTCTTAAGGTTGTATGAAAAAACGGACTGTTGGATTTTTATGAAAAAAAAACTACCGAATATCGAAAACAATATATTTAGTAAAATAAAAAAAGTTTGAAAACAATATTTTTTAATTTTTGAAAAGCTATTTGATTCGAAAGTAAATTCTTACGAAGTTTTAGTATTTTTTTTTGTTAGGTTTTCATTTTTTGTAAAAAGAACTGTCCAATCGATTTTTCTCAAAATTTTTCCTAATGTTGAAAAAAATATTGGTTATAAGTTTAAATAAGTTGAAAGCCATAATCTCATTTTTTCAAGGTGACACATTTTTTTTCAGTTCTTTTGATTTATAAAAGTCGTTTTTTGAAAGTCGTTTCTGCATCTTTCTGCATTATTATCTGTAGAACAGCATGTATTGAAATTCGATATCTCTACTGGTTCTTGAGCAATAGTCAACTAAAAAACGAAAATATCAAAATGTTCAATTTGACAAATCAGACCCATTACAATTACTTCCTATGGGAAGTTAATAAGAAAGAGTGTTGGAACAAAACGGAGCCCTGGGCCACATCAATCACATATTTATTTTATGGACTTTAGGCTTAAATACATTCAATTTGTATTGAACGTTCAGAGTGGAAGTTTCTAATCCAACAAGGGAGGAGTAAGTAAGTAATTCATTTATTAACAGTTTTTAAAATAAATACATAAACATTTGTTTTTGTCATTTAAGGAACCTTTTTTATGTATTTTGAAGATAACCGATTTTTGGTACGAGGAAGAAATTTCCGCTTTCGTAAGAATTTTGTTAAAAAGCACAACAAGTTGCAGCTTAAAACTTTGCGATGAATTCTTAAAAAACTCGTACGGTACACCATCTTCACCTGGTGCTTTATTATTTTTAGCTTTTCGTAAAACTGTTTCTATTTCAAACCAAGATATATCGGTGTCTAATATATCATTGGTGATGAGAGGTTCAGCATAAGAAAACATTAAGTTAGAGTTTGTTTGAGGAAGGTTCGAGAAATGAGAAGAAAGATAAGTGGCGGATACACCCGTGCCAATTATATGTTGAGTACCATTAATATTTTTTGCAAGTTTCCAAAATCCTTTGTATTCATTGTTTTGCCAAGTGATCGTGCTTGTTCATTTTCAAAACCAAGTTTCTTTTCATAGCATAGACGTTTATACTGAGAATTCAACTGCATGTACCATTTACGTAATTCTTCATTGTCGAATCTCTTAAATGCTTTTAAAAGAGCAAATGATTTTTGTCTTGCTCTTATACACTCGTTATCAAACCATTTTTGTTTGAACGCTTTCCTTACATTGTTGCTTGATTTGCTCCCGGCATTTCTTATGCAATTTATAAGTTCAATTGATAGAGTATCTGAAGACTCGATGTCAGTTGGGATTCTTGAGAGACAGATGTCCAGTTTGTGTCGAAAAGTTCCCTCTTCGTCTTCTCTATATTTAAGTCGGGGTAATAGATTTAGATTTGTTTGATGTGAGCCAGGTTCTGTTTTCCATTCTACGGTGATTGGCATATGATCAGAGAAATACCTGTATGGAACCTCAAATTTATTTATGAGTTTAATCCAATCATTGTTCACCATACAGTAATCAAGCACTGATTTGCCTGATCCTCCAATAAACGTATATTGACCATCTAGGTCACCCTTGGTGCATCCATTCAACAGAATAAAATCATAAAGTTGAAGCATATCGAGTAGTGCAGTACCATTTCTATTGCATATTAAGTCTTTGGATCTTCTAGAGTTAACGTGCAAACAATCATTGTTGATATTTCTTAAGGTAGTTATTTGATTGCAACTTGTTCTAGCATTGAAATCTCCAATTAATAATATACTCTCATTTGCATGAATAGATAGATTCACATTTACTTGTTCAACATCTTCTGTCCACTTATTACAATTTAAATATAGAGACATTATATACATGTTGTTAGTTTTTAATAATTTAATTACAGTTGTTTCTTGCATTACAGTAAAATCGTATAATTCAAGATGTGATGTTTTTATACCAAAAACACAACCTCCACTTGCACGTCCTTTAATAGATGTTTTAATAGCAGGAATCCAATGTAGTTTATATCCATTGAAATATTTTATAAATTGACTTGTATTTTCTATTGTTACATGTGTTTCAAAAAGGAAAAATATTTCAAAAGTTTTGACAAAGTTGGAAAAATCTACAAACAATAATTTACTTTTGAGACCAGATATGTTATACGCTAATATTTTACAAAAACTATTAATTAAAGAGCTGACGGCAACAAGGGAGGATTTCATCGAAACTGAAGAAACGCATTTTCGATAAGAAAGCCTAGACAAAACCTTAAAACTATTTGAAATTTCGAAAATATTGAACCTACATTCGTGTAGTGCAGCTGAACAAAGAATATCTGAACTCGCTGTAAAACGTACGACCAAAATTGTAAGCGAAACTTAATAGATTAGTATTCCTAGAGGTACGGCTATAATGGTTGAATTATTTAGGTGGAGGAATGCAAAAAGACCATTTCTTTGAGGCCAGCAAGACATTGAAGTTTTTGAGACAGACACTTATCCTCTTTCAAGTTTTCTTTAACATGAGACTCTTGGTGAAAAGAGCAACCATTTATTCAAAATGTATTTTTTCTAGCGTGTTTGGTTCGTAAGATATTTAGGGTTAACCAAAATTTTCACCTTTTTTTCAAACTGCTATGGTAAAAAAAACCACCCACGCAATTTTCTTGAGAGCCCTTTCTCCATCTTTCTGCCTTATTATCTGTATAACAAAATTTATTTCAAATCGATATCTCTTCTGGTTCTTGAGCTATGGACGACGAAAAAAACGTCACGAACGTACGTACACACGCACGCACAGACATCTTTCTAAAAATCTTTTTTTTTTCGACTGTTGGGACCTTGAAACGTCGATAAATGTCAAATTTTTTAATTTGACAAATCGGACCCATTACAATAACTTTCTATGGGAAGTTAATAAATTGGGTGGCGCAACAGTCCGTTTGAGAACTAGGGTCTAGCGACTGACAACTCTCAACCATTCCTATGTGCGCGTACTGTTGTCAGGGATGGAAGGGACCTACAGTTTAAAGCAGAATCCAAACGGCAAATTTGAGAAATCACTTTTGATGACAAGAATTACCCTTGGAGAATTTGTCAATTCCTCGCAAGAGGCAGTACCCGTGAAAAAAAAAACTTTGGGTGGCATAGGCGTATGGATCAAAAATTTCCGAAAAGAGATGATCTATAAAAATAAAAAAGAGTTTAGGAGACTTGACAACGTCTTGGGACTCACCAGAATTGGTAGGAAACTTTATCAAATTACACAAGTGCAATAATTTCACTCTCCCCAAAACAATTTACAGAATTGTTCCACCTTTTTGTGAGATAATTTTTACGATTACCAGGGGACTTATTTTAACAAAAGCCTTTTGGTCGGTTATTATGAACATTTCTTCTCTAAGATATTTCTTGTTGAAAAGTGAAAGTGCTTAATATTAATATAATTGCTTTGCGATAGAAACGAGTTGATTTTTACATCTTGTTGGAGCCATATTGTTTTTTTTAAATTATTGTCAACATATCTTCTTTAATTATCTCACTAAAGACAAATTATCGTGGCAAGTAACAGCGTCGAACAATACGTGCAAATGATAAAACTTGGACTTCCATTTTTGGAGGTCCATTTTTGGATGGAAAGCTACTTGAATAAACACAATTGCCGGATTCAAGGCCACACCAATCCACGGAAGATTCACAAATGCAACAAAATAAAGTTACTGTTTGGTAAAGATTTTGGGCTGAAGGAGTCTTTGGACCCTATTTATTCGAAAGCGATCGCTATAGGTCAATGATCACAAGCTTCTTGAGGGCTGAATTGAATGATATGAATACCCTATACGTATGACTTCAACAGTGTATTGCTACGTGCCACAAAACTCAAAACACAATCGATACTCTGCACGAGTGATTTCATGGCATGGGTATCGCGCATTCAGGCGATGTGAATTAGATGACACCAATACCTTGTGATTTGATTTCCTTAGACATTTTCTTGTGGGGTTTTCTTAAGTCACACTTAAACTGAAAATGAACGGTGTGTCGTGCCTTGATATTTTAAGCCTGTTCTATTTGAAGACCAACCTAACTGGAAAAATCAAAACTATAAGCGTGCTTGAAAAAAATTAAATGGAAAGTCACCCACTAAACTTAAAAAACTCCTGTTGAGAGACACTTTCTTGTTTGACAGATTTTTATAACCTTACTGAGTTTGATCTAGAAATGTTTTTTCCTTGTGACTTTTATCCCGCGATTCCGATTTTGCAATGCAATAATGTCCGGATGTTCAAGCTTCTTATTGAGCATAGAAAAAGAAACTTAGAATAAATAAAAGAAAGAAAGAATAAAAAAGTACACAGAAGAAGACAAGGAACAAACAAACAAAACTAACAAAAAAAACTTCACCCAGACAATGCAAAGATGATGATGATGATCCCTTATTCTATATTCTTTGCATTCCCAGACGTCCATCGATTGTCCAAACCTCAAGTTTCAAGGAATAACGTTAGATAGCTCTACAAAGAAAGAATAATGTCATGGAATTCTCTTGTTTGTCCTTCGAGCTATATTACTGACTGCTTCCGTCTTTTCTAATATCTTCTAAAGGAGTATAATGTCTATTTCGGAATATAAGATAAAGAAAAAACGGAGACATTTGACGGAGACAACGGAGACGACGGACAACAATGATGCGGTTGGTCATTGTGGTGAATAATGGTGGAGAAAATTAAATTGTCTTTTAGCAATCAAAATGGAAATTGATACTTTCAATCAATCTAAGTGCAGTTAAGTTTTGCCGTTTGTATCATTTTGTTTGGAATTGCAATCAGATGACTGCAACTGCAAGACTCTGATATTTCCTGCCTTCCAGGATTTGCTATTAAACACAACAAAACTAGTAAAAGAGCCAAAAGGGGTGAATTAAGGACAAAAGGATTTGTTTTTCTCAAACGCGTAGACAATCCTTTTTTGTATAAGATCATCATTCATCACGAATGTCTTTCAGACACTTTCATATTTTTTGGAGCTGATATGGGATGAGTAAGAGTAGGTATACATCACCTGAACCAAAAATAGGATTTCAGCTTTTAATTAATGCGTTGAACCCTTTTTTTTTTGGGGGTGGGACACAAGACACAAAAGACGTCGAATCTGATGATGATAGATGATTTACACCGACTAACAACAACACTAACAACTAGACAACAATATATACACCTCGACATAATCCTAAATAAACATTTTTCTTGTCCTTTGAATGCAAAGTCATGAAAGTACTGAAATTGGAAAACCCGTGACAGCGAAAGGATATTGTTTGATATCAAGGTCGTAAAGGATAATCATCAGAAGAGTCATCATCTATTTTTAGAGATTTATTTATTTTTGAAAAAGGATACCAATTTTATGAAATGAGCAAATGGGTGTATTTTCTTAAAGACACAAAGTCTCTGTCTTTAACTTTTAACGGGGGCGGTGGCGTTTTGGTTTTAAACGAAGGTTTAAAGTATGGTAGACCACGTTAATTACAGGGTCGTCGCATGTATAAAGTGTAAATAAGAAGGCGAGTTTGAATTTCATTTGGTTGACTGGGGTTTTAAAATGAAGACAGAAATATTGCCTTTTTTGAGACAAAGGAATTAATAGTCTTAAATTTTTTTTAAGAAAAATCAGAGCTGATTGAGTGACATGTTTGGCCTAGGTCCTTTTTTGAAATCAGCTTTGCTCGAGTTAAAACTATATTACCAGATGTAATTCTATATTCCCAAGTTGAGCTACAAAACAATGAACTTCAAATAACTTCCGACGTCATGTCGTTATTTTTTTCTGAATCCTCTAATGTTTGGTATACCCTCTAGCTTACCACTCCCAAACAATATAAAAAAGGTAGCTTAACTATTCCCGATATCCTTAATTCTCTTTATTACATATTATTCCTTTACTATTATTATTGTATTTGAATTAAATTTTCTTTCATTTTTGAAATCAAAGAAGGCGTAATTCTATCACCAAACAAGAACAACATTCACTTTGACGGACGGAATAAAAGAATAAATAATTATTCCTTCGCATTTAAACGTCACAAAAACGTCTTAATTGTTCCATCGGTCATAAATGTACCAAAACTTACCTACATTGTTTTCTAGTTCCCATCTTATAGTACCTTAAGTTGGTAGAAGACCATGAAAGAAAGATTTAAGGAACCGAACACAAAGAGTATAGGTAAGGCAAAGAACACTAAGGAGCTATTGAAAAAGACCCAAATTATATTAAACAATGCAACGGAAGGAGTTCCATAGGTTTAAAGTTGGTGTATACACAATAAATACATCATCATTATCCAGGCATTGTGGTGGAATAAGAGTTACCGAAAATAAAATGTTCATCATTCAAACTCCATCAGCATGCTGTGTGCCCATTCGACAAGAACAGAGAATTGGAATGGTTTTGTATTCTTCCTGAGGGTAATAATGACATACATATATAAAGGATAACGTATTTCTGAGCGACGCAACGGCGACGACCAAGACGACGACGTCTTAGGAAACATAAGAATACAAATAATATAAAAAGAATACCATGGAGGATATTAATTGAAAAGAATCTGAAGTCGCAAGAACTTGCTCATTTTTAAAAACTAACAAATAAATTCCAGTGTTTTTTTTTTGATTTTTTGTTTATTGTTTATCGAAATCGAAGAAAATCCTTGCAACTAAAGCAATTTACTTAAATTAAATACCGCAACACTATTCTAGTTTGGGGCTATCTTAAGTGAAAATTTGTTGTACTTGGCGTTGTGTTCTGCAGATATATTCAAAGTGAAAAGATACAGGTATCAAAATTTGACATTTTTATCTTCCTTTTATCGGACAGAGCGCAGTTTTTGATGATCAACTTAAAATTTTTTTTTATAAAAAACTGAAAATGAATTTAAACTCACAGAATCGCTTAACGGCTTAAAAGATTTACTTTTGATTTGTTTGTATTGTAAAACATGGCCTTACATTTTTCTATTTTTGCAGGAATAATTGCACTGAACTGTCAAATGCAGTTTTTCAATCAAATCTAAGGGGTGGTTAATTATTAAGGGCCGACGTTGAATGTAAGCCGCATCTAAACATCAAGTTTATTTCTGGATTCCATTTGATTTTTTTTTTAATTTCAGACTTTTTCCATGTGAACCATGGAAATATAAACAATCGAGGGATACGTTTGAGTTTTGTAGGCTTATTATGAAAACGGGCCTTAAAATCAAAATGCATATCGCAAACGTCATGATTTTTTCAGTCAATTTGTTCGTCCAAACTTCATACAATCTTAAAAACCGTGTACAAATTTGAGAAAACTGAATCTGTTGGAGATGTGCTCATACGTAGTGCAGAAAATATCGTTTCCAACAATTGCACCTCTCACTCTCGTGGTTGATAAACATAAAGACTTGAAAAGATGCATTCAAATGCTTACAAGGTGCAATTGACTCAAGATTTAGTGGATCGTGACCATTTCAAGTGTCGTCACTAATGGTCAGATTGGTAGCAAGAAATGGTAACAGTGGTTAATCAACTGTCGAAGAAAATTATCATCAGTGGTAAGGCAATTTGTTCGTCAATAAGCAAAAAGCGAATGATAATCCAAAATGATTGTTGAAAAACCACAAGGAGTGCATATTTGATGCGTTTTAGGAGCTGGCTGTATTATAGGGCCGTAAGTTTTAAGAAATGAGGCAGTTACTGTGAGACGATAACAAACTTTTCATGGCCCGAATTGGAAGATATAGATGTGGACTATATATAGTTTCATTAGGACGGTGCCACTTGACACACAGCAAACAAAACAATGGCTCTTTTGTGCCACATGGTGGCGATGTCAATTGTCCACCGAGATTCTGTGATTTGACATATAATGGGACGAAATTTGAAATAATAGGTGTACGTCGATAATAAAGAAATAATTTAAGAGGTTAAGGATGAGACAATTCGGCAAATTAACAGCATAGAACTTCAATGGTTATTAACTTATTTAAATATAAATGCTCAAAGACCGACATTTGATGATATAAAGACATTCAATTTGGAAGTTCCACAAGGTTCGATTTTAGGACCAGTACTTTTTGTTCGTATTTATTAGGTCCTTATTCAGTTTTCCATTTAAGAGTTCTCTGAAAGCCTTTGTACTCTGTTGTTTGAAGCTTATTTCTTATTTAATTGGGATCTCACCTTGTTAAGAATCTGGTTTGTTGAGCTCACATTTTTATAATTGGTTCTAATGTTCTAAAACCATGTTTTTTCAGTTTCTCTGGCCACAAGTTTGTTGATGCTGATATCTTTTTCCATGCCACTGAGTGTCCAAAATTTTAGCTTTTTAATTGCACCTGTATTCCTATGGTTACTTCCATAACATAAAGGGATTCCATTAGCTGCAGTAATAAATGTTTATTGAAGGAATTCTCATATTTGGGATTATTATTTGAATTTAGAAAAAGTTTGTTTAACCGTACAGAAAATCTTAAACAGTATTTTCGGCTAACTTTTAGGAACTTCTTCTTTTTGCATAAAATATTGCACTTGCGAACTGCTAATTAAAATTAATTATGGCATTCTTAATTCGAAACTAAAATATGGAATTTATTGTTGGGGAAGTAAAAATTTAACAAAATACAATCTCGATTGGTTTTGCAAAGAAGTGTTCCGACGAAAATATGTGGTAAGTCTTACCTGTACCCTAGTTTTCACTATTTAGGGATTTGAAAATTCTTTTAGTGCGGCATATGTATTGTTATAGAGTTCTAAATATGTTCTCTAAGAGACTAGATAATCTTAGTTCTAGAATAAACGATAATTATATTTAACGTGGATATTTTTTAAACCAATTTTGTATATTGGTGTATCGAAAAACCACATCTATCAGGATGCAATTGTTGTTCGGTTGTCGATATCTCGTGAACAATAGAATATAATGATTCCAAATTAACAACGTTCATCCAATGCTACTTAAATTTAAAGAAAGAGATACTGAAATCAAACTACTTCATTGTATACAAAATATTGTTCGAATTTTTTAAATTTTTAGGAATAATTCATCTGACAACTTTTTTATTAATACACGAAAACCTACAAACTTTAAAGCAAGACATTTCGACTGACAGGGTGGGAAGTTATAAGTGTGGGTCGCATCCCAGCCTCTTTTTTATATTTAAATCAAAATTATGAGTCAGCGTCTTCAAAAATTTGGACCATAGGATGCATTGGACTTTCCGATATTTTGTTTCATACATATTTGAATACCAATATTATCATAATAAAAACAAATTACAACATTTTCCTAAATAATTTTTGTTTTATTCAAAATCATCATCGGCTCAAAAAACGTAACCACCGTTTGATTAGATCGATCTCCATAAGCAAACGGATTAAATATGCAGACAAGTTTTGAGCAATGTTGACTAGGGTGGAATGAAAAAAAATATTGTCCAATTTTTTGATATACACACATGAAAATGGGTGCCATTTGGAACTTAAAAAACAGCAAAAAAGTTTCAGATCGAGCAAAGAAGTTTTAGAGGGTTAACAAGTCACTTGAAAAATTATATTAAAAAATTTAAAATTTATGTTGAAAAACTACGTTGGACATCTTTCTCCCAGCGATGGAAAATCAAAAACTTGTTGTTCTTTTTTTTGATTTGAAACGAATTTCATTGGTTAACCTTGTTGCCATAGGATGTGACGGAACGGTTTCAAATACTGGTTCAAAGGGTGGTGTAATCAGATTGATCGAAGAAACACTAAAAAAGCCTTTGCAATGGAAGATTTGTTTGCTTTATTGCAATGAGCTGCCACTTCGACATCTTTTACAAATTTTGATGGTCAGACAACAGGTCCATATGGGTTTTCTGGGTTTAATGGCAAGAATTTAGAATGTTGTGAAAAGATGGATCTGAAAAACTTTGTTCCGATACCAGAAATAATAGATCTTTTACCAGATAAATCCAATATAAATGACTTTAGCTGTGACCAAAGGGTACCAGCCACGAACCGAAGCCTGTAAAGACGATCAGGGGAACATCGTAGTAGAACCGCAGTCGATGCCGAGAATATGGAAAGATCACTTCTCCAAATTATATAGCGGATATGACGAACTGAATTCCGTTGTAAGGGAGATAGAACCACTCATCCTCGGCGACGCAGATCAATAGTTCCGCCTACCTGACCTTGACGAAGTGAAGATAGCTATATCTTAACTTAAGTCAAACAAAGCTGCTGGAGCTGACGGCATCACCGCCGAACTATTCACAGTAGCAGGCGATGACTTGGTACGGAGCATGCACCAACTCATCTGCAAAATATGGTCGGAAGAAAGCATGCCCGATGAGTGGAATCTCAGCATAGTGTGCCCAATATTTAAGAAAGAAAGCAAAGAAGAAAGAACTGCGCCAACTACAGAGGCATCAGTCTCCTTAACACTGCGTATAAGATCCTCTCTGCCGTATTATGTGAACGTCTGAAGCCATTCGTCAACAACCTGATTGGTCGTTATCAGTGTGGCTTCCGACCAGGAAAGTCCACTATCGACCAAATATTCACACTACGGCAGATCTTGGAAAAAACGCAGGAGCTTCAAATCGATACCCACCATCTCTTTATCGATTTTAATGCCGCGTATGACCGCATCTATAGGGAAGTGCTCTATCGAGCAATGTCTAGTTTTGGCATCCCTGTCAAACTTATCCGTTTGTGCAGAATGATGATGGAGAATGCGCTCAAGCTCGGAAAAGATCTTACCGATTCATTTGATGTCAAAAAAGGTTTTAGACAAGGCGATGCACTGTCATGCGACTTCTTCAACATCGTTCTGGAAAGAATTGTGCAAAACTCAACCGTCAACACCAGAGGCACAATCTTCCAAAGGTCCATCCAATTACTCAGATACGCAGATGATATTGACATAATTGGAAGATCAAAGCGTGATGTCGGTGGAGCGTTTTTGAGCATTGCGACGGAAGCGAAGAAGATGGGTTTAGTGGTCAATGAGGCCAAGACCAAGTATATGCTCTCATCAAAAAAGGACACTGAACGATGACGTCTTGTACAAAACGTCACCATGGACAGCTATAACTTTGAGGTAGTTAAGGACTTTGTCTACCTAGGCACCGCTATTAATGCAGACAACGACACCAGCGCTGAAATCAAACGAAGAATAACTCTTGGAAATCGCTGCTTCTTTGGACTTAGAAGGCAATTGAGAAGTAAAGTCCTCTCTCCAGCATCTAAAATCACCATCTATAAGACACTCATCATCCCGGTTTTCATTTATGGCGCTGAGGCCTGGACCCTGTCAAAGAAAGATGAGAGCATATTTGGATGCTTCAAGAGAAAAATACTTCGGGTGATTTTTGGTCCCGTACGCATAGATGGAGAATGGAGGAGAAGATATAACGACGAACTGTACGGGCTGTACAG
This sequence comes from Eupeodes corollae, assembly GCF_945859685.1. NCBI lineage: Eukaryota > Metazoa > Arthropoda > Insecta > Diptera > Syrphidae > Eupeodes > Eupeodes corollae. The sequence goes on from NC_079147.1 coordinate 283,244,605, forward strand.
CGACACTGACCTAGTTAGCAGAATTAAAGTCCAACGGCTTAGATGGCTAGGTCATGTAGAGCGGATGGACATCAACGCTCCAGCCCGGAAGGTCTTCGAATCCAATCCTGAGGGACGGCGCAGTAGAGGAAGACCGCGACTCAGGTGGAGCACCCAGGTGGGAGAGGACCTCAACCAACTTGGCGTGCGAAACTGGAGACAGCTAGCTAGGAACCGAGCTGGCTGGAGACGCTTGTTGGTTGAGGCCCAGGTCCGCCCGGACTGTAGCTCCACCTTAAGTAAGTAAGTAAGTATTGTGCAAGCGATGTGGTGATATTCGAAACGGCTAGCCAATTTAGTGTCTAATCATTCGAAGGATTTAATTTACTTGTAAAAAAACTGTTAATTTAACTTTCAAAAAATGACAATTTGTCAAAAACCTTGTTCTTATTAAAGATGAAAAATAGACCCGGAATACAAATTTAATAATGTTATGAACTCTGATTTCAGAATTGACATATTGCCCAAAACATAAAAACTATAAAAAATGCTTCGTCATGAACTTAAACTCACAAAACTTTAATAAGAGTAATCTCCCCTCATATCGCATACTTCGTAGCATTGATTATAATTTTGGATTTACTTTTTCTTTGGGTTTGTGGCAAGTTTTTTAACTTCCCATGGGAAGTTATTGTAATGGGTTCAATTTGTCAAATTGAAAATTTTGACATTTCTCAACAATTCAAGGTCCCTAGAGTCGAAATAAAAGATTTTTAGAAAGATGTCTGTGCGTGCGTTTGTACGTACGTTTGTACGTCCGTACGTTCGCGACGTTTTTTTCGTCCTCCATAGCTCAAGAAACGGAAGAGATATCGACTTCAAATAAATTTTGTTATACAGATAATAAGGCAGAAAGGGCTCTCAAGAAAATTGGGTGGGTGGTTTTTTTACCATAGCAGTTTGAACAAAAGGTGAACATTTTGGTTAACCCTTAATATCTTACGAACCAAAAACGCTACAAACTTGAATTAAATTCTATATATAATATATTATAACGTGATATCAAAGAAACATATTTTTTGAAAAAAAATCATTTAACGGTTTTTTTTTATAAATCAAAAAATCTGATAAAAAAATTTGTCACCTCGAAAATTTTACGACCAAAATATGATTTCATCTGCAAAACAATTTTGTGCAACGAAGAATAACGTTTTTGACATCTGACGAAATTTTGAGCACAATTGAATTGACAGTTTTTTTTATAAAAAATAAAAATCTAAAAAAAACATTACTCAAAGTTAGTAAAAATTGAATATCGACTCAAATATCTTTTCAAAAACTTGAAATTTGGGCTTCAAACTTATTTTAACTTATAAGAAATATTGTTGTTAACATTTTTAAAAATCTTGAAAAAAATCGAATTGATAATTTTTTTTACAAAAAATAAAAACCTAAAAAAAAATGAATAAAAGTTGGCAAAAATTGATTTTCGACAAATATCTTTTTAAAACTTTGAGTTATTGGATTAATTTACTTTTATTTTTCAAAAAATATTGTTGTCAACATTCAGTAACATTTTGAAGAAAATCGAATTGACAGTTTTTTTTACGCCTCAAATATCTTTTCAAAAATTTGAATTATTGGCTTCAAACTTATTTTATTTCACAGAAAATATTGTTTTCGATATTCAGGAATTTTTATATAAAAAATCCATTAGGTAGTCCGTTTTTTCATAAAAAATTAAATCTACAAAAAATAGTACGCAAATTTTGTAAAAATTGATACGAGTACATATAGACAAACTTTTAAGCAAGACAAATCGAAAGACGGGATGGGAAGTTATCAGTGTGGGTCGCATCCCAGCCTCTTTTTTTGTATTGTTTCTTGTCTTTTTTATATAAACAAAATTTAAATTATTCGTTTCGCATTTTTATTATGTTATCGATTTTTATACGATGATTTTTAAATTAAAATGAAATGAAATAATAATACAAAATTTCTGGACTTTGTTTAAATTGAATGTGACTATATAGAAATAAAAAAAATCAACTTTTAGTTAAAAAAATTAAGAATAATTGAATTTTTATTTTCAGAAAACCAATACACCACCTTTATGAAGAAAAAAACTATCAACCAAAAACTTATCAAAGGAACCTCCAAATAATAGAAAGAAAACATCATTATTATCCTTTGCCTGTTGTGCCTGTGACACAAACAAAAGCAGAATAAGTAATTCACAGACTCTACGTACTTTAATAATTCCGCCAAACATTTTGCTCAAACACGTTAAACTTATGTACAAGAACGACTTAAAGACGAGTCCCAAAATCCATCCAAGCATCCAGAATCCATCAGCATAGCAGCAGGAACAACAGAGCAGCATCCAGAAAAAAAGAAGAAGTAGAACAATCCCTTTTGTTTGATTGAATCCGCTTGTCTGGAAGTTTGTTAAGGATAACAAACAATACGTCCGTCCGCAGCCGCCGTAATCCTGTTTGCGGCCGCAAAATATTTGGACCGGATTTATTTTATATAATTTTTTTTCTCTGCATTTCTGTGGTAATGTTTTGGTAAGATTAACACACAGGATTACATTAACGATTAAAACACAGATTAAACATGGCCGAAAGGAGGATTAAGCTATGAGATTTGTATCCTTTTAAATATATTCCGTGCGGATTATTCAAAAATAATAAGATTTTACTGGTTTTTAAAACAGAAAAATTTCAAGAATCCTGCCTCACGAATTAAGGATTTTCGAATGAACATATATGTATGTAAGTCTTTGTATGGAAACCCTGGTTGTCTGATGGCTGCATGCTTGGAAATATTATTTAAAATATTTTTAATGTCAATTCTTTTGAATCAATTTATTCTGATGGGTGAATAAAAGGAAAGGCGAACGTTCATGTTCGCGTTCGTCAGGATATAAATGATTGATTGATTGATCGATTTCATGAAGTTAAATCAACCGCTAAATATGGAACAGAGGACACAGATCGAAGGGCGGGTCCTGCAGAAGCGGGTATAGCAGCATTGGCGGTGGAGTTGTTATAAATAAAAGGAAAACCAATTCAAAGAACGTTGTCGATGACGAGGACGACGACGATAATGTTGATACCTTTCCCCACCTCCTCTATTTATTATTATATGTAAGCAACCTTCAGCCATTGCGTTGGGTGATATCCTTGATGTGACAGTTCCTATACAGCATCGTTCTGCGTTGTATAAATTGATGTTTCTCAAATGGAAGCGAGATCGAGGGAGAGGTGAAGTTAAATAATTCTACTGTGCCATGTAACCGACATAACGAAGTAATTTAAGTAAACAAAATAATGAGAATGGGGCATTTCCAGAATGCGGGCACGGGGCACCATCACATCGGGGATAAATGAAAGTGAAGGTCCTTTGAGAAATTTAAGAACGTGGATTAATGCTCTGATTTTTCAAATAGGCGGGCGGTGACGATGATGACAACAACACGTACCTGACATCGCACTGGAACGTCAAAAATGTCTGAAGCTGGATTTAAAAAACAAAACCGCATCAGACAGCAAACAATTAATTTTACATACGTTAATGCTGTTTATCTTTGTTAGCAGCCTATAATTACAAATTATTTATTTACATATTTGTTCACGGCCAATCTTGTGAGTAAAAAATAACAAAAAGAAATTGTCTGTTATTTTCAAATTAGGGAAAATGCCAATAATAAAAAGAGGCTGGGATGCGACCCACACTGATAACTTCCCATCCCGTCTGTCGATTTGTCTTGCTTAAGAGTTTGTCTGTATGTACTCGTATCAATTTTTACCAAATTTGCGTACTATTTTTTGTAGATTTTATTTTTTATGAAAAAACGGACTGTTGGATTTTTATGTAAAAATTACTGAATATCGAAAACAATATTTTCTGTGTAGTTAAATAATTTTGAAGCCAATATTTTAAATTTTTGAAAAGCTATTTTTAAAGTCGAATGTAAATTTTTACGAAGTTCTAGTATTGTTTCTTTTTAGAGTTTAATTTTTTGTAAAAAAAACTGTCAATTCGATTTTTTAAACATTCTACCAAATGTTGAAAACAATATTTCTTATGAGATAAAATTACTTTGAAGCCCATATTTAAAATTTTTAAAGAACTTTTATACATTTTTTTTTAGGTTTTTATTTTTTGTAAAAAAACTATCAATTCGATTTTTTTCAAACTTTAACTAAATGTTGACAACAAGATTTTTCGAAAGATAAAAGTAAATTAAAGCTAATATCTCAAAGTTTTGAAAAGATATTTGAGTCGAAAATCAATTTTTACCAACTTTTATAATAATACTTTTTTTTAGGTTTTTATTTTTTGTAAAAAAACTGTTAATTCGATTTTTTCAAACTTTAACTGAATGTTGACAACAAGATTTTTTGAAAGATAAAAGTAAATTAAAGCCGATATCTCAATTTCAATTATCAATTTTTACCAACTTTTATAAATTTTTTTTAAGTTTTTATTTTTTGTAAAAAAACTGTCAATTCGATTTTTCTCAAAATTTTACCAAATGTCAAAAACATTATTCTTCGTTGCACAAAGTTGTTTTAGAGATGAAATCATATTTCAGTCGTAAAATTTTGGAGGTGACAAATTTTTTTTTTCAGTTTTATTGATTTAAAAAAAACCGTTATATAGATTTTTTTTTAAATATACCTGTTTGGTATCACGTTACAATATATTATATAAAATTTAATTCAAGTCTCTAGCGTTTTTGGTTGGTAAGATATTCAGGGTTAACCAAAATGTTCACCTTTTTTTCAAACTGCTATGGTAAAAAAACCACCCACGCAATTTTCCTGAGAGCCCTTTCTGCATCTTTCTGCCTTATTATCTGTATAACAAAATTTATTTGAAGTCGATATCTCTTCTGGTTCTTGAGCTATGGACGACGAAAAAAACGTCGCGAACGTACGGACGTACAAACGTACGTACACACGCACGCACAGACATCTTTCTAAAAATCTTTTATTTCGACTCTAGGGACCTTGAAACGTAGAGAAATGTCAAAATTTTCAATTTGACAAATCGGACCCATTACAATAACTTCCTATGGGAAGTTAAAAAGCATATAAATAAATATTGTGTGTATTTAAATACCGGCTGAATTCTAGAACCGCTTAAAAGGCCGAATTATTTACAGGGTGATCAGATGCTAACGATTAAAAAAGATGTTAAAGTCGATCGGTGCTATTTTATATGACTTGGTGCAAAATGAGTAAGGCGGATAAGAGTGTTCGAACGTCTAGTCTTGAAATGGTCTTCCTATCATCTGGGTGTCGTTAAGCTCAGTTTCGTTCAACGGTATTCCGATTGTTAGTTTGTTTTTATCAAGAGCTTGATTTGTAGTCTTGTTGACTCCAGGCTTCGCTTAGTGAACTTAGGTTTAAGCCTCATTATATTATTTTATAAACATAAGAACTTAAAAAAATGGAGAAAAATAGACTGATAAGTCGGTAAATGTAAATTAGATGATTTTACATGAAATCTAAAAATTTATAAGTTGAACGTGGAGACAAAAACTTACTTTGAAATTTTCTGGCCTTATAAGCTTATGGATTTTTCAGAACAAAACAAAAATCTGGCATTATTTTTTTTAACATTTTATGTCGATTACGCATAATTTAAAAAATGGAACAAAATATTTAAAAAATAGTTTTAGAAATTAATTAAAAATAAAAGAAATATTTTGTGTGGAAACAACAAATATCGAAACGAAATGTGTATTTAAATTACCCGTCTAGCCTGAGTATCGTCTCGGCTTTTTTTTTAACAATAAGCGCACACTCAAAGGGATAAATCGTCCTTATTATGTGGACACAGTGGGAGCACTAGGAAAGGGAGAGAGGGGTTGAATGGAGATGTCGGTGCACATTGGTTTTGAATTCCTGAATATTGCAATAGCTGGGAAAGACAGAGTGTGGCAAGGCATTCCACATTCGCATAGTACGGCTAAAGAACGAATCTCTGTACTTGACAGTACGACCGAAGTTGGGCTCTGGGGTATATTGATGAGCATTCCTAGAAGCGTTTGTATTACGGTTGAACAGTTTAAGGGGAGGAAAGCAGCTGGCTATTTCTGTAGATCATAAGCCATTAAAATAACGGTAAAAGAGGTTGAGACAGAAAACTTTTAGACGATGTTCAAGTGACGTAAGTGAACTTATGATGGTAATATCACCAATCAATCTAAATGTTCTACGTTCAATACTATCCAAGTGGCTTAAGTAAGTTGCAGGATCACTAGCCCAGATATAGGAGTTATACTCAAGCTTTGGTTAGGTTATAGTGGCTGTCCAAGATGGAAACGAACACACTTAGGCCAGTTTAATGGCCCATTGTGAATAGAAGCTTTGGAGGTACATAAGTCTTGTAAATAACAGCCAGATCAGAGGGGGAGAAAAACTTCTTGCATCGTCTTAGAAAACCCAAACATCTTTTCGCATTTTTTGCGACATCGCGTATGTGATCGTTCCACAAGAGGTGGTTGGTGGTACCCATAACGAGAATTTGGAGATGTTCAGTCTCCTCGATGCATGTGCCATCCAGGGATTATGGCAAGGGGGTATATATCACTTTAACGATACAAGACAGCACTGCGTTTTCGAAAAATTAAATTTCACGCGGTTTTTAAATCACCATTGAACAATGCTGTTTAGTACAGAATTAAATGAACTTATCATATTTTGTCGTTGCAGTTCGATATCCGAAGAAGAGGGATGTGAGTTTGAAAACAAATATAAAAGACTAAGAGTATAATCGTCAACGAAACAATGTATTGGATTAGATGTTCCAGACAGAATATCATTAATAAAAATTGGAAAGAGTGTTGGAGATAAAACAGAGCCCTGGGCACACTAGCATTTATTTTAAGGTTTTCAGACTTAAAACCTGATAACAAACCCCATCAAATGCTATTAAATATCAAGTGCAATAATCTTGCTTTCTCCAAATCGATGTAAAGTTTTGCTCCACTGTTGGGTGAGATAAACCATGACATCACCAGTGGACCTATTGCTGCGAAAGCCGTATCGCCGGTCATTAGGAAGCTTTCGATCTTCGAGATATTTCTTGAGTTGATAATTAATCAGCGTTTCCATGACCTTGGAAAGAAGGGACGTAAGTGCAATTAGTTGGTAATTAGACGATAAAGAAGATTCGCTTTTTTTGGGAGTAGGTTGGCCAAATACGGTTTTCCATTGAATTGGAACGAGAACTGAGGAGTAGGACAGATGAAAAGCTTACGCAGTGGTTTTGTCAGCGTTGAAGCACACCTCTTCAGAACAATAGCGGGAATACCATCCGGACCAGTGGAACTTTAAGAACTCTTGCCACAGTACTAGTTCGAAAAAAGATTGGTCCCATAGAATTACTAACTCGCTCTAGTACACTGCTTAGCAAAGAGATTAGCTTTCTCTTAAGAGCTAACAAATGGAGTGTCATTGACAACGAGCGTAGGAACTGAGAAAGAGGAAGAATTCCTCATTTTTTTTACAAATGACCCAAAATTTGTCCGCCTTTGGGACATTGCAGTATTTCTTGCCGTAATTTTTGGTCATGTTAAAATTTGGTGCGTCGAATATGGGCGTTGCAGGGCTTCCTTGCGTGCTTGAACTTATTCTGGTTTTCCTCAGTTGGATTGGCTTTAAAACAACGGAAACTTACCTTCTTAACCCTAATAACCTCTTTACAGCTCGCATCGAACCATGCGTTTTCCTTGGGTCTGATGCTTTTAACCCTATTCGGAATAAAAGTTCTCATTGCCAGAAGAATCAAACTTGTGATCATATCAGCGCTGGCGTCAACGTCACTATCGAGGAAGCAAGTGACCAGTTAAAGATCCTGAAGTAATTATTGAGACAGTCCCAGTTGGCTTTCTCGTATTGCCAAACGGTTCTCTTAGGCGCTCTTTCTTTAACTGAACAATTTTGACACGAGAAATTTGCTGATATAACACAATGGTCAGATCTGATCAGGGTCTGAGGTAAGAAACAAGTCAAGAGTGTTTTCTGCTCGCCGATATTGGAGTGGGCTCGTTGACCAGCTGAGTTAGGTGGTTTAACTCGCGAAGATATCAGCACACACTCCTTCTAGTGTTGACTGGTTTGAATGTTGAAGCCATGAAGAAATGTGTACATTGAAATCGCCCGTAACAACGTTTTCAGTGCGGGGATAGGACGAAACAATTCTTTGGATGGAATCAGACAAAGCATCAAATTCACGAGAAGTTGATACTCTGTCTAGATTTGGGTTTTAATAAAGGAAGCAATAGTGAATGATTTGCTTATTCACTGAAAATTTAAACCACATAAAATTTGTAAAAGAATTGGTGCAGAGACCATATTGTGGCAAAAACTGATAAGAAACATCATTCGTAATGTATATGGCGAGACCATGGTGGGAAAAGAATAATGGCACCAAGTTATACCCTTAAATATCCTGAGATCTATATTTAGCGGAGAAAGACGTTTCTACGTTTAATCTAAATAGCCTAGTAAGTCAAAAATTTTTAAAAATATTATTGAAGCACACAATTCTGAACATTAAGAAGCATCGTTTTGTATTTTAAGCTAAAAAAAATAAATGTTAAGCAGTGTAGGTCTCATGATAAGCAGTCCCTCGATTGTTACAGTAATAAGGTAGTACAGTAGTAAGGTATAATTGCAAAAGCTCGTAAGTAAATAAATAAGGTGACGCAACAGTCACGTTTCCTGTGTCGGAGTACTATTGTCAGGGATGGAGTGGACCTACAATTTAAAGCCGAATCCGAACGGCTGATGACAAGAATTACTCTTGCACAATTTGTCAATTCCTCGCAAGAGGCAGTACCCGAAAAAAACGTTAGATGGCACAGGTAGGGATTGAACCCAAGAATCCTAGCCTGACAGTCGAACGCACTTCTTTTTTTTATTCCTAAAACTATCTTAAGAATAGACCAATATTTATAAAACTAGCCTCCTAATTAAACATAACCTACAACTAACTTACTGGTCCCATAAGGACACTCTAAGTTAAATTAATTCTAATGACTTTCGGCCTTAAGATCTATTTAACTTCAATTAAATTTTATTTATTTTTTTATTTATTCATTAGACAATAAAAAAAAAACTAATATCGATATACTTTTTCATTTTTAATAACTACTAAAAAATAGGTCCTTAAAATAAAACTTAAACTTCCTATTCTACCTATTAAATTTAATTGGGCTGCGCAACAGTACGTTGGGAACTAATGCCTAGTGACTTACAACTCTCAACCACTCCTATGTGCGAGTAATGTTGTCAGGAATGGAAGGGACCTACAATTTTAAGCCGAATCCGAACGGCTTATTTGAGATAGTACTTTTTTCGTGACTAGAATTACTCTTGAAGGATTTGTCAATTCCTCGCAAGAGGCAGTACTCGCGAAAAACACCAGCAAATCTAACTGTATAACATTTTTGGTATTTATTTTTTTTTCCCTTAGTTCATGTTTTTTTTTGGAACTATTATTTGATGCCACCATGTCTATTCTAATTGAAACTAAACTCCAAAACTATAAAACAAGTATGTAACCCGTTGCAGGCTTCAAACCCAATCCCGACTACTCACTATCAAGTGCCGATTGAAGCCACCAAAATTGGTTCTCCTGCCTCACCCTGTTAGGTCGGTCCCGTTCGGACACAGCCCTACTGAACCGAAGGAACTCTTCTCCGTCTTGTGCTATGACGCGACGTCCCGACAGGAAACGCCTATCCACGATTCGTCGTCTAAGGTGGGTAGATTAGCGAAACTTCCAATCTATCCTGTATCAGACCGCATCTATCTAAGAAGTGCAATGCTTCTAGTGGAATGAAGCCGCTTAAGCGTGCACTTTCAAAATACTCGTCATTCGGATAGAACGCCCCGAAAGTTAAATTGTTGGTCGAAGACATAGCTCTTGCAATGTGATCTCGAACGAGTTTTATCACGAAATTGTCAATTATGTTGATTCGAGTAACGTTGTATAGGACCTCGTTGGAATAGTAATGCACGTAAGAAGATTCGGCTGTTCGATATAAGCCGGTACAGCGTCATAAACAATGCCGCTCGAACACCCGAAACTTCTCCATCTGGGAAGGGGCAACGCTGAACCACACAGGACAACCATAGACGATCATCGATGGTATGAGGGCCATGTAACAAATTTCCTTCACTCTGGGGTCAAGCTGACTGCTGACAAATAGCCGAAGGCTCCTCTGGCCCTGTTCAGAGCTGCATTTATATGTCTGTCGAAATATAAATACTGATCTAACCAGATACCGAGGTACTTCACTACACTTTTGCTCTCTAATCGCTGCCCGTGAAGATCAACGATGACCATCTTGCGCCAATTCTTGCACGTATCTGTCGTGGCTTTAGCCAACGAAGTCCGGAACAGAATTGTATCCGACTTCTGAACATTTATTTTCAGTTTCCAGTTGTCGCAATATTAATGAGTTGAACGCACTAACCATCATGCCACAGGTACTTCAAAACAAAAATGCAAAACCTCGTAAGTATTATAAATTTGAATCCAGTTAGTGACCTTAATATTATAAACATAATAAATTATTTCGACACAAATGTTAAAAAATATAAGTTGTGTACTATTTAATAACTTAATCAACAAATATTTAAAAGATTTGCTTGTTGTAGAAGTTTTTAAGGCCATAGTTGTATCGTGGGAAATGAACGGGCTGACGAGCTAGCCAGGCAAGGATCGGCCCTTCATAGCTCACTTGCCATAGCTCACTCACATGGTTAACATTCCTCTTGGTGTTATGATGGGTAAATTATTTTCTATCTACCAAACTGAATCAAACCGAAGGTGGAGCAATTTTCGCAACTGCATTATATCTAGGAAGATATGGCCCACCTATAATAAAACCCGTACAAACGATCTTCTATGCAGGCCAAGGCAAGACATAGCCAGGATTGTTGCGGTTTGTACCGCGCATTGGCCTATAGGAGTTCATGTAGAGAAGTTGGGTATCTCTTACAACACCTTTTGCCGTAGTTGTAGTGACCAAAGAGAAAGTGAAACCATAATCCAATTCCTCTGCAAATGTCCTGCTTTGGCAAACACTAGAATGAAATACTTTAAAAAAGCATTCTTTCACGAACTTGATGAGCTATCTGAAACAAAGATTAGAGACCTTATCTTTTTTCTTAATGTGACAAAATGGTTCTAACATAATCTCTATCAAGCTTCTCTTTAAATCTATCCCTTTCAATCAAAGGTCAAACGAGTTTTTGGTATCAAAACGGCGTACTACAGCGCTAATTGGATATCAGGATATGTTGCCTTGAGATCGCCTTTTCTACCTACCTATCTAAAAGTTTTTAACACGAGTACTGAAAAGTACTTCCTCAAATAAGCCGTTTGTATTCGGCTTAAAATTGTAGGTCCCATGCCTTCCTGAAAACACTACTCGTACACAGGAATGGTTGAGACTTGTAAGTCAGTAGGCAGTAGTTCTGAACGGACTGTTGTGCACATAAATTTTAATAATTGCAAAAACTGTCATTGCCCTTTGGTCACCCTATCACAGACACAGACTTCATAAATTTATAGAGTTGAGTTAAAGTTCACCATCAGTGTCATTCTTTGCAAGGTCATCAAACTTCCAAAATGTTCGTCTATAAACCTGAAATTCCAACGACTTATATCATAAAAACAAAAGCCAAAAGTATAACAACAAAATCAGTTAACTGTGTGGTATTTTCAAGAGCCAGAGTGTCATGTTACCATCATCATCGTCATCATCACCATCAGCTTCGCAAAACATATCATCAACATTTATTGATAAACCTTCTGGTTCTAGCAAAAAAACAAAATAGAATATAAAATAAAATCCCTCTCAACTATAATATTCACTGTCCTCTCTGCCTGTCCATCAAAACAAATAGAAAACACATAAAACCACTCTTGGCTAAAGTGAACATCATCACCCTTTCATCACACGAAATACCTCTAGACACAAAACAACAACAAAAACAGCAGACCAAAAAAAAATATATCAATTTCCATTTAAGCACCTATCGTGCATTTTCAGGATCAACATTACAAACAAATAAAAACAAACATCCAGAGATATTATCGTCATCATATCCTTTGCCTGATGCATCCCTTGTGTGATGAAGCTGATGCTTTTATGTTTCCCTCTCGTGTACATGATGCGTTAAGTGCTTGTAATTGCATACCGAAATATCTACCAGAAAATATAGAGACGAAAAACAAAAATATAGAAAAACAAAGGGCGAAACGACGAGCGACGAACGTCACGTCGATGATGATGGCGATATGGGCTACCAGTGGGTTCTATTTTTAGTCCAATACTCTTCACATTTCGAGTGCCTCTATGCAATAGTAGTGTGAAGCACTTTGTGCTAATAGATTCTTTACAAATATGATCTCTCTCTCTTTCCCTCTCGAGATCAACTCAACACATTTTCATAACACTCAAAAATCAGAATAAACGCGTTTTAATGCAATTAGGGGCGTGTGCGCGGTCCTTAGAATGTCCATTAAGGCAAATTGTATAAAATACCCCCGTTGTTATTGTTGTTATACGCATACATCAGAAAATCAGGATGTTGGATAATTTGTTGGTATTTTTTTATATGGCTGGGTCAGAAGCGGTTTGACTGTACAAACAACACCTACATACCACTACCGCATGTGTCGGATTTAGGGCTCAGATATGCGGTGATTTTTTAAATATTTTTAGAGCGCGTACTTAAGGCCCGAAGGTATTTCCAACGCTTGGTTTGGTATTGCCATTATGCCACCCCTTAAACGAACCACCCAGCTCAATTGTTGTACGGAGAAAAATTACAAAATAAAAAAAAAATACTGAAATATGCCACCATTTGCGGGCTGTTAAAATGAAGTTCTTTGTTTTGTACTCTCGCGCTTATAAATAAGTACTCGTACATTTTCGGGGCCTGGCCCGATGGCGGTAAGGAAATACGTTATAATGTTGCGTTCAATTAAGCGATAAAATCTTTTAGTGTTGTACGTCTTTTTTTCTGCTTTGGTGTATTGTGTATGTTTCTTTTTGAGGAACTCATTTTTCCATGTCCGCATGTCACCCATAGGCACATAGGGGAGAGAGGTAAGCCTGTGCTGAACTGCGTCCTGCCGTTTGGATCTGGGCAAAGGAAAATATTATATATACAGAAATGGGAATGGGAATCGCATTAGCATAATAATTCACGATGCCCATTATTATGGCCAAAAGGAAAGGCGGTGATTGTTACACACGCAGCTCGAAAAGTTATCGTTTCGTTTCAAGAGTCGTTATCGAAAGGACTTTTTTTGTACTTGTACTTAAACTCGCATAACGAGTGAGATTCTAAGGTACCAGTGGAGGTATATGTTTGCCCTGCGACACGCAAATTTAACATTTTCTTCTTTTAACTTTTTTTGTTTTGTTGTGTGTTTTTGAAAAAAAATCAAATTTCATGAACCTGAGGAGGTGTACGTACAAAATGCAAATAGAGGCGCGACCTTAACACAAAAACTAAATACACGACTAAGTTGCACGAACTGGGCCTGTATTCAAAGAGTTTGTTTGAAAATAGTGCCTATATTTTATGACTATAAGTTTGTACTAAAAAAATTGAAAGCTCTTCAAGTTCTCAAAAAATGTTTGTTTTATTTTCAAAATATTAATTTCGAAGGATTTTTGAATTTTATTTTAGACAAATTTTCGCGATTTAGTTCTTATGCATACACAGAAAAAAAAAGTTGTCATATTAACAATCGTCGATAGTCAACCTGAAATTTCGCCAAATCGTCGCATTGACTACCAAAATAGTCAATATGACAACCATTTTTTTTTTTAAATTGACTACTGGATAGTCAATAGAACAATTTTGGATTGTCAATTTTGGGTAGTCAATATGACAACAAGAGTAGTCAATAGAACAACTTCGGTAGTCAATATGACAATTTGGTTGTCATATTGACTACCCAAAATTAACAATCGACGATTGTTATATTGACTACTCAGTAGTCACATTATATTTCAGTTTTCAACAAAAATTGTCGTATTGACTACCGCAGTTGTCCTATTGACTACCGCAGTGGTCCTATTGACTACTGCAGTTGTCATATTGACTACCGCAGTTGTTATATTGACTACCGTAGTTTTCATATTGACTACTGCAGTTGTCGTATTGACTACGTCAGTTGTCATATTGACTACCGCAGTTGTCGTATTGACTACCAAATTAGTCAATATGACAACCGTAGTTTCAATTTTCTTCAACCAAAGTTGTTACATTTGACTACTAAAGTTGTCATATTGACTACCAAATTGTAAAAAAATTTCGGATTCCAAAATTGACAACCGAAAATTGTTCTATTGACTATCGCGGTTGTCGGCTGAAAATTGACTACCAAATAGTCAAATTGACTACCAAATAGTCAAATTGATTACCAAAATAGTCAATAGGATGACTGTTTTCGTTCTGTGTATACGTTTTGCACTTGACAAAAATATTCCAGCATAGAGACAAAACTAATATTTGTAAAAGGTTTTTTAATAGGACTGTGGCAGTACTGGTTGAAGCTAAGCTTTCCAAAAAGCAGTACCAAATCATTTTAAGTGTCGTCAATAAAAGGAACGAAGAGGATGTATTCCCATCGTATGGAAAGGTGCTTAATGCAAAAAAGGAATGTTATCCGGATCCGAAGGAAATGAACATATGCGATTTACTAGCTGAAATTTCTCTTCAAGGTCTTTTAAACCACACCGCAAAATGGATCGTTGAATCGCTTGGAGATTGCAATAGAAATATTGAAGGAGGCTCGGACAATTTAACGCTAATTGAAAAGTGGGGTTTTGATGGCAGTAGTGGACAGTCCAAGTACAAGCCACAAATGGTGGGGGAACTTAGCGATAGTGACATGTTCATTACGTCATATGACCCTCTTCAACTTTTCAAGAAGGATAATGACGAGAAAAAAATTGTATGGCAAAATCCCCGACCAGGATCCACAAAATATTATTACAATCAACGCAGACAGCTTGGATTTCGGCATATCTCCATTACATGTGTGGATACGTTTTTGAATTGTTTATTTATCTTGCGTATCGAACTCAATTAAAAAAATTGAGAACAGGCCCAGATGAAAATCCTTTCTTTGAAAGGCAGAAAATGCGAATTCAAAATGGATTCAGGGAGAAAAACGGACTTTTTATTGATAAACAAAAACAGGGTGGAGGGAACTCTAATGATGTCATCACTTCTCGAAGGTTTTTTGCAAACCCTTCGCTTTCATCAGTGATTATACCGGAATCAAAAAGTCAATTTTGGAGAGATGTGTTGTGATTTTGAAAACTTTGGCCTCTTGCTTTGTTTTCAACATCGATGCATTTAAAAAGTACTCCTTGAAAACTGCCAAAGAAATTGTTATTGAATATCCGTGGTATCCAATGCCTGCTTCAGTACATAAGGTATGAAGGCAAAATCTGCACTAATTTAAAATTTGTTAATGTTTATATACAATAGGAGTGAATTAAATGATTCGTTACATAAAATTAAACAATTTTTCTATTTATTTTATATATTTAATTCTATCTATAGGTACTGATTCATGGGGCACAAATCGTATAACATGCTATACTACCCATAGGCCAGTTAGCTAAAGAAGCTGCTGAAGCAAAAAAAAAGAGGTTTAAATGTTTAGGGAAAGAAATGTCAAGAATTGCGACCAACACCGAATTAATAAATAGGTTGTTGCTTACCTCAGACCCGCTTTTGTCCAACGCTCGTGTTCTTGAAAAAATCAATAAATCAAGCATTACCCAAAGAGGTTGTAGATTTGTTAATCTGATAAGCTTCACTTCAGATTTTCCCAAATTAGCCCTTTTGAGGGCCCCAAATTTCGCTAAGAGATTATACAATCTAGTTTCAATTCCATACTTGAAAAATGTAACGGAATATATAAAAATAATAATTGTTTCGCTTTATCTCAAAACAAAAATAAGGATTGAAGGAAGAAAAACTATATTTCAGCGTTCGGCCGACAAAAAAAAATATTTTTTTTTTGAGGTTGGGAAAGTGGGTTTTTTTCGGTTTCAAAGACGATATTCAAAAAAAACGCCGTTAGATTATTTGTCGTTTAAATTAAAACATTTAATTTTGACCGCCATAAAAACGAAAATACTGTGCGCCACCGTTCCGCTGGAACCACATGTCGTCTAGGGCCATATGGTTTAATTTGAGTTATAAGAACTTAGTTATCATCGTAATGTAGTGCTGGCTGTTACCAGTAACCGCCTCACTAACAAGGGTGGATCCAGACTTTTCATCAGGGGGGGGTCACACACTTAGATGAGTTTTTACTCACCGCTTAAAAATGTTCTGTAAAGGATGCTAACAAAATTTTATAATTGCTTACTTGCTTGACTCATATGAAAGCATTCCAAGATTCGAACAGTTGTCTAAATATGCCATATTTAAGAGCTGAAATACAATAGCTTAGAGGGTTTTTGGTGCATTTCGCGCAGAAATGTAGGAAATTGTTTTGAAACGTTGCTTTTTTCCAAAAACAAAACACACTTTTCTTGTTTTCATTTCTACTAATGCGAAGAACTCTGAAAAAATTTGAAAATCCAGAAAATGAGAGAGGATCTGATATGTTAAAATGTCGGGCTCTTTTTGACGTAGTTTTTTTAACTCAATTTCCAGGAGTCTCTTATTACTATCGTTATCAATCTGCTCACTTGTATTTGGATCTTATAAAGGCGTCAACAAAACTTAAATGTTGTAGAGACAAAAAGGTTTGGTTCTTGAATTTAAGAAAATCAGCTTTTATATCAATAGATATGAAAAGTTTATTGTGTTTTTCACTTAGCCATTAGTTTCACAAAAGTGTCGTTTCATTTTTTGGGGCATTTGTTTTATTGAAATTCGTGTTTGAATCTCAGTTCTAGAGCATCCAAAGGAAATTGACTTCAAAAGTAGATTTATTTAATTTTTTAAGATCTTTTGTATTCAACAGAAAACCAATTTTTAAAGAAATGGAATGCACGACTGGGTCGCAAGAACTTGATAATTTCTTCCAAAAAGTCTGTTTAAAAATATTGCCTATATTTTAAGATTTCAAAATGTACATAAATCCAAAATAAGTTCTTCCAATAATTTGAATGCCATTTTATTTGTCAAAAAATCTTGATTAACCTATTTTTTTCGAAAATCATTTTAAATTTTGTCTTAAAAATATTTCTGGTATAAGCACTAAATAAAGAGCTTATAAATATACGAACAGTTAAATTTCGTAAAAAAATGTTGTTCCCTTTCTGAGATATCGAGTTTTGTAAACAAAATTAGTATTTTATTAAAAATAAAAAAAGTACATTTTTGATCATAAAAAAATTAAGAAATTGAGAAAGTTTTAAAAAATTCACCTGTTTGAACCAAAAAATTTGTGTGGGGAGTGCTGTTATTTTTTGGATTAATAAAATAATAAAAACTCCCTACACTAATCAGCTGAAAATCTTAATTTCAATCAGAACAATTGTTTGGACTGTAGGGGCCAGGAAAGACAGACTGACGGAAGGAGTCGAGGTTCCCACTTTTTTCGACTTCTCTACCGTCGTAATGTCATATTTGATTAAAAACTCTAGTTTGAAATTGTTTACCAATGCAAAACTTGCTATATAGTTCCTATATGTCGCAGAAAAATCACTTCAATAATCACTATTTATGTGTGTCAAAAAAATGTAACAGTAAAATTGAAGGCTAGTTTAAGGAATTCAAAGGCAACTTAATATAAAATTGATGATCTCTTATTCAATGTTTCTTCTTATGAACCTGAATATTTGCTCTTTTTCTTAGAAACAATTTTTATGAAAATAATTTATGGCATGACTAAAGTTTTTTCAAGTTCTAAATTGAGTGAAAATCAAAATTTGAGTTGTTTTTGACAGAAAACCACTTTTTGGTTAATGTCGTTAAATTACTAATAAATCTTTAAATAAAATCTTTACTTATACAACTTAACTGTAAAAGCTTTTTGGCTTATATGACCCCCCCCCCCCCGGATCGTCAATTGGTCAAAAGTTGATGGATTTGTTCTGTGGTTTTGGAATAGGGCTGAATATCCGATGCATATTGCATATGTTCCTGGTCCAATCTTCAGTCAAAAGTATAGTACTTTTAGCAACAAAGTTTAAGGAAGTAAAATACAAATGTTGTTTTCATATACAAAAAATAAATAATTCAAAATATAATGGGGGTCATATCCATTAACGCAATACGATTAGTTTTGAATTGAAGGGAATTCCTACGAAAAAGCAAACAAATTATCTCCCAGGGGTGGTCATGAAATGTACGAACCCCCCCCCCCCCTGCTGCCAATTTGATTTGTTTGCTATGTTCTTTCATAAATGATCTAAGATAGAATTTTGATAAATTTGAAGCGTGTGCCAAAATTCAGAATCCGGATGCTATTTTTAAAGACTTATTGCAACGAAAAATAATACGAAGTTCGCGTTCCACATATTTTGATGGTCCTGCACCATCCGTCCAGCTAATTCTTTGTAATTATTGACACTATTACTTTGCAATTACGATCCAATGGTTTCAAGAAATTAATGCATCGTTTGCTTTTTTTTGACTTCAGTGGAGTTGCAAAATTCTTGCGAACAGTTTTCAAAAAACCATAGAGATGTTAATGCAGAAGAACTTGAGGTAGAATGCTTGCACCTCCGTACGGTATTTAAAAGAATTCAATAAAGATTTAAATGAAGATCTTATAACAATATCAAAATTGTACAGTCTAATTACAGTGGATGAAATTGGGTACACATTTCAAAATGTAGAAACTGCCTGTAGGATTATATATCTTTGACGGTTTCAAACTGCAGTGGAGAGGCAAAAATCTCTTCCTCTTCCAAACGATTCGATGTCCAGTCAGCGAACAAATGGAGTTGTCTATGATCATAAAATTTGAACTCTTGAGTCATTTAGATCTTGTACGGGAGTAGACTCAAGTTTGTACGTAAAATTTACCAAATTGAAGTCTGCGAAAAGCCGAGTTCTTGGCGAGGATTAGACTGCATCGGGTCCTTGAACCATACTGGTGTTGACTGATTGTTTACTGAACCGGTCATCTCAAATTTGACTATCAAACGTTGCAGAAACGACTGTGATGGGACACCATGTCTACTGCAAAATGTTCGCAATGCGGGCAATTTTTGCGTTAACGAACACTCATTTTGATAATAATGTTGTATCATTTGAACGTGCTATTCTATAGCGTAACTTGCATTGATGATTTGGCATAAACAAATGAATTATAAACAAAATATTTGACAGATGTCAACAATATAAAATGGCTGCCACGGGGAGCAAAAATTTACCACGCCAATTGAAAAACCTGCATATGGTAAGTATTGCATCCGTAAGCAAATCGAAATCGAGATTTTAATCAAACATGACATTACAAATAAATAAGTCGAAAAGAATGGGTCCCCTTATTCCGTCAGTTAATCTGGAAAAGCTACTAAATATTAGTTTTCAATAAAAAAATCTATTTAACAAAAACTTATTTTATCATTAACTTTTGCGTAATATTTCCAAAAAATTTAATTGACACCTTTTTTTTACCAAACTTGACAACCTTAAAAAGCGTCAAAAATATTATTCAAATAGGTTTATTACCTTCCGAGAAAAATTTAAAGAATATATCAAAAAAGGACTAAAATTAAACAAGAAATTGAAGAGAACATTTAGTAAAAATCTATGGAACCGTTCATGAGATTTTTTTCGAGCCAACAACTAGTCGACATTATTAAAATTTACTGCTGAAATTTTGAGTCAGTAGCCGCAACGTTAAGAGCGCTTCGGACAATTTATGGTCGTTATAATCGTTCTAGCAGATCAACAATTGAGCGGGTAGTGGAAAAATTGAAACTAACAGGCACTTGTAGTTCTGAGAATATTGCTGTTGTAGGCTTCAGTTCCAGAAAGCTCAAATGTGTCTCTCACACGTCGTTATCAAGCGTTGGGCATTTCTGGGAGGTAGTTGTGGCGATTTTGCAAAAAGATCTTGGCCTATGTCCTTACAAGATTAAACTGACGCAAGAACTGAAGCCGCTTAATTACTAAAGGCGCCGTATGTTCGTGCATTGGGCTGAGCAACAACTTGAAAATGATTCGAATTTCAGCGAAAAATCATCTTAAGCGATGAAGCTCATTTCTGGCCGAAAGGCTTCGTCAATATACAAAATATGCGTTATTGGTCATGCAGCAATCCAAAGGTAGTCCATGAGTCATCATTGCATCCCGAATAAAATTCCATTTGTGTTTGACAGCGTCATTGGGCCGTACTTCTTCCTTGATGATCAAGACCGGTACGTTACTGTGAATGTGAATCGCGGCCGTTCAATGATAACCGAATGTTTTTGGGCCCAATTAGATGATATGGTTTCACGAAATGGTCCAGTCGCTTGGCCTCCTCGGTCGTGCGATTTGAAGCTGTTAGACTATTTCCTGTGGAAATACGCCAAGTCTATAGTTAATTTAAACAAGCTACTACCGTCGAAATCGAGCTAAATACAAAATGGCATCAAACGTACAATTAAGAGAATAAAGAATTTCATTGATATCCAAAACTATTGTTGTTTTATTTAGAAAAGTTTTGTAGCGCTCTTATTGAAAAACCCGATATTCTTTAAAACACGAATCTGAATTTTACTTTAATGTAAGGACGTCTCTACCATCGAAATGTCATGTTTGATTGAAATCTTGAAATTTTGTACGAATGCAATACTTGCCATTAAGTTCCCATAAGTCACAAGAAAAAAAGGGGAAAACTCACTGGTCTTATACTTCTTGGCCAAAAGGGCGAACATATTATGCAAAATTAAAGACCTCCGGTTTGTAGCTTTTTTGATGTATAAATTATGACGGAATTCTGCTAGCTTACCTAGGTATAAAAATGGATTCAACGCCTATTTAGTTTGGAATCAAACTTTTTTTATATACAATTTTAATTCTTCACGATTTTATTGGTTGATAAGATTAGAGGCATTACTAACTTGATCCATAACCAAAGAACCTCCGATATTGACTTCACCTACCTACTTATTGATTATCTGATTATTAAGGTCTCTTGAGTGACATAAGTGACCATCATTTGGACCTGCCCCTTGAAGATATTGCAGTACGGTCTTAATTTAATCTTTTTCTGTAGCTTTCCAACCATTTAAGTACCAAATATTCAAGAGGTTGTTATTTTTTTCGTATAACAAAAAATGTATAGCTTAAACATCAATTCGACTCATTTCAAGCTTATGCTTTGTTGTATAATATCTTCCAAAAAATATATACTACCTTTCCTATCCATGGTAAATCTCTTCCGGCGTCGGCGTCGACAACGAACAGTAAAAGACCAACAACGAAGATGACGATGGATTCGTTTCAACATAATAATAATAATAACCAAATTTTTGGTGTAATTTGAATGTAAATTCACTTCACCGTAAGTTTGTTCAAGGTAAACCTTCAAAAGTATAAGCAAATGTTCCAACCAACCAAAAAAAGTAAAATTATATTCTGTCCAGGAACCATGCCATAATGTGCCCACAAGACCATATTTCCGCATCTTTTTCGTGTACCTTCCTATTTTTTGTATTTAAATTTTTTCCATAATTGAGTGG
This sequence comes from Eupeodes corollae, assembly GCF_945859685.1. NCBI lineage: Eukaryota > Metazoa > Arthropoda > Insecta > Diptera > Syrphidae > Eupeodes > Eupeodes corollae. The sequence goes on from NC_079147.1 coordinate 283,266,296, forward strand.
AAAATAAACGAATCTTTACTGTTCTGTCACCTGCCGTGAGGCAAGAGTCAATTCAGACTCCTTACTCCTTGTGGTGCCCAAGAAAAATCCAGAAAAAAACCTCTTACAACCTAATTAGTGTGTTAAAAAATACCACCAGACAAATAGGTCTCCCCATAGAGGTAGGCATCAGAAGAGCTCACGCACCGCATCAACCACCATGGGATGGTTGAACCCCACCTGATGTAAGAGGAGAAAATTCCAAGTCGATACCTAAGGACTGGAGCTCAGCAGTATACAAGCCATAGGTATAATTTTCTCATTTAAAATGAAAACTCACACAGCCTTCATCCAGAAGATGGAAATGAAGAAGAAGAGGGAACTCTAGCTCGTCTCCATCTCCAGTGCCATCCATGACAAAAATAATGTAGATCTGGTCCAGGGTATAGCAAGATGCAGATGAAAGATGCCGGAGGTATGATAAAATAAATTCCAGAACGTTTTATAGTGCGTCATTATTTGACCATGACTGCATGTGGTGGTCATTGATGGGGAAGGTGCATAAAGGCTATATAGGTATCACCCAATGTCCATCAGGACTCCACTTTATCGTATGACCGATAGGATGTGTAATTCCCGATGCCACAACTCAGATATGAATGACACATGATGGAGTAGTAGAAGTAGCAGAACAAGCTATATAAAGTTGTTTCTGCCTTAGGCCACCTGGGAAGAGATGCATCAAAGACTCTAGAGGTTGCACTAGTTTAAGTCTTATATGCCAAGCTGCTGCTGTAGGTACCTACCTATGGACTGGACTTACTCTGGAATGAAAACAGGTTAGATTCCACACTATCAATCATTTGTCAAATGACATTGCTTGGCGTTTATATAAAGAGCTTGAAAAGTGTCATTACCTTGCGCATCTTTCTTCCTCCATATAACATAGCTAACTAGGTATACCATGACAATCATGTCAAAACATATCCTCTGGGCAAGGAGAATCCTTTAACAGAAAAACCGATTCGTCATACTTAGAGCTCTTCTTTGGTAATCTCCGGATGTTAATCAACTCTTCTTTTGATATAAAAATCGGAAATTGGGCTAAAGAAAAGAAAATTTTGTAAAAATAAAATGGAACAATGAGGAGAACAAAATATTATATACGCAACATATCGGAAATTCAACATCCTTCCAGGATGGTGGAGGATCAAACTGAGGAAAATGATTTTTTAATGGCAAAAGGTCATAGTTAGTCATAAGAATAGAATTTACCTGGACTTGGACAATTCATCAGTGATGATGGGATTTATGGTGATTTATGATGAAAACACAAAATTGGTATAAAAGACCGGAAGGAGGTGAATAGCAGCGTTTTAGTCCAGGGTTTAAGAGGATATTTTAAGATCGATAAGGATATTTTTAATAATGGTTTTAGAATAAAAATAGCTTAAAAATGAAAAACACAAACCCAAATTTTATAGAAGGGGTTTTGAATGTCCAACATTGTGAAATGTTGTTTTCTTCTGTAATTCTTATTACTAAAAAGTGCTTTGGGAGTTCAGAGGAATTGTGATTTTGATAAAATTTAATTTGTTTGATTCTTTC
>NC_079147.1:283268082-283387328 GCF_945859685.1 Eupeodes corollae
AAAAAATTACCTTCAAGTGCTATAACCCCAAAATTAAAATGAGGCTGGGATGCGACCCACACTGATAACTTCCCATCCCGTCTGTCGAGTTGTCTTGCTTAAAAGTTTGTCTTGATGTACTCGCATCAATTTTTACCCAATTTTCGTACTATTTTATTTTTTATGAAAAAACGGATTGTTAGATTTTTATATAAAAATTACTGAATATCGAAATATTTTTAATTTTTGAAAAGCTATTTGAGTCGAAAATCAATTTTTACCAATTTTTGTTAATTTTGTTTGGTTTTTAATTTTTTGTACAAAAACTATCAATTAGATTTTTTTCAAAATAAAACTGAATGTTGAAAACAATATTTCTTATAAGATAAAATTAGTTTGAAGCCAATACCTACAATTTTTGAAAAGATATTTAAGTCGAAAATCATTTTTTAACAACTTTTGTTAATTTTTTTCTGGTTTTTAGTTTTTTGTAAAAATACTGTCAATTCGTTTTTTCTCAAAATTTTATCAGATGTCAAAAACATGATCCTTCCTTGCACAAAATTTTTTTGGAGATAAAATCATATTTAAGTCTTAAAATTTTTGAGGTGACAAATTTTTTTTTTTCAGTTTTTTTTGATTTATAAAAAAAAATCGTTAAATGGAATTTTTTCAAAAAATATACTTGTTTGGTATCACGTTACAGTTTATTATATACAATTTAATTGAAGTCCCTAGCGTTTCTGGTTCGTAAGACATTTAGGGTTAACCAAAATTTGTACCTTTTTTTCAAACTGCTATGGTAAAAAAAAAAACCAACCAAATTTTGTTGAGAGCCTTTTCTGCATCTTTCTGCCTTATTATCTGTATAACAAAATTTATTTGAAGTTGGAATCTCTTCTGGTTCTTGAGCTATGGAGGACGAAAAAAACTTCTCGAACATACGGAGGTACGGACGTACGAACGTACGTACACACGCACGCACAGACATCTTTCTAAAAATCTTTTATTTCGACTCTAGGGACCTTGAAACGTCGCGAAAAGTCAAAATTTTTAATTTGACAAATCGGACCCATTACAATAACTTGCTATGGGAAGTTAACAAGCCATTTATTTCACAAATTAAAGCCAGACTTGGTAGTACCCGTAGCATGAGCGTTAGTGCGTTGAACTGTCAAAAGAGAGGTCTTGGGTTCGATCCGTGCTTATGCCACCTAAAGTTCTTTCCACTGGTACTGCCTTTTGCGAGGAATTGAAAAATTCTCCAAGAGTAATTCTTGCTATGAAAAGTGCTTTCTCAAATTTGCCGTTTGGATTCGGCTTAAAACTGTAGGTCCTTTCCATCCCTGACAACAGTACTCGCACACAGGAATGGTTGAGAGTTGTCAGTCACTAGGCCCTAGTTCTCAAACGGACTGTTGCGCCACCCAATTTATTACTGGCATTGCGCAGTAGTTCCTGGATAGAGGAAAGAAACTTAATCCATTCTTCGTTGACTTTAAGGCTGCCTTCGACTCGATAGATAGGAAAGCTCTGTTATAATGTTTGATGGTCTTGCAATAAAGCTGCTACTGTATGCTGATGACAATGTCATAATAGCAGAAAGCCCCAACATGATGCTGTTGATGATCAACAATCTACAGCAATATTGCTACTTATGGAATCTTCAACTCAATGCGAGCAAATCGAAAATCATGATTTTTCGAAACGGACGAGATCGATTTGCTGGAAACGAAAAATGGACTTGGAACAATGAAGATTTCGAAATAGTCATGGAGTATAAATATCTTAGTGTACTCATGACACTACAACTGTCTTTTAAAAAACACTTGCAAGAAAAACGAAAAGAATCAAAACGAGCGACTAATAGTACCTGGAGTGGAGTGTTGACCAAGAGGAATATCCCTCTGAGCTCGAAGTATAACATTTTTGCACAAGTCTGTGGGATATACCAATAGGAAGAAGTGGAACAACTTCTATTTTGTCAAACAAATCTTCAGATCACCATAGAACACTCCAAACTACATTGTACATCTGGAAACAGGTTTACCACCACTTTATGTACACACTCTCGAACTTCATTTCAGCTACATCCAGAAAGTCATGGCACTATCGAGCAACCGTCTCCCTAACAAAGCACTGAAGTATCTCCAAAAGGGAAATCTGCAATTTTTAATGAACGTGCAAGGTTAAGCAGCGTCCACAGCGTCATTTTGGAATACAATAACGAGAAGCCCTCAAGGAGTAAGATACAAGATCTATTATCAAAAATAGAAGAGTCTACACGAAATGAATTTAAGAATCAAAACGAACAAAGCCAGTCAAGAACAACATACAGACTATTGCAGTATGACCTTGGCCCGAAAAATTATTTTGATGATAGATTTAACCTAAATATGATATCTACCATTTTTAAAACCAGGGTAGAACTACTATACTTAAATTACCTGCCATAGATCAATGAAACAGATGTGGAGTGCACTATGTGCAACTTAAGAGTAAGGGAAGATGTACAACACTTCGTGGGTTCCTGTCCCATACTTGAGTTTAAATATCCCACATTCTTGATGTGCGGCTGAGAAAAGGATCTCTATGATAAATAATACCTCACGGATAAGCCAATAGGCCATTCTTAGAACTTTAAGTATTACCTCCAATTAATTTCAGCTAACTAAAATAATAGAAACAGAACTTGCTAAGAATGTGTATTATTTTCTAACTTTTTAAGTCTCGAATTTATTTACTTCTTAAAAACAATCGCAATTCGGAATTTTCAAAATGTCAGAATTTTTCCCTAATATTTTATTTTAGATATTGTGTTTAATTTTGTAAAGGCTTTTTATTACAATTTGTTAACGTTGAATTTTGTGCAAAGGATTTTTACATAAAAAGATTAAATGTGTATAGTTTCTTGGCCAATTCTTCCTGCAAACTAATTATGTTCCAAAAACTTTTCAAACTGAGTTGAACTAATCTGGGTTACAGCCTAATTTATTGGTTGTTTTTAGGCAGAAAAATCAATAGACAAAATTTCATATTCCAGTCTTTCAACACCTAAAGCTCTTTCGATGAAATTTGATAGGTTCTGACTTTAGACTTTGGCAATGAACTTGTTTTTTTTACAAGTTTATACAAGATTTCTAACCAAACTAAATCAACACGGTTTTGATATAACTCGGTTTGACTCAATTAAATAAGACATATATTATGGTTTCATTCGGCAGACAGAGTAATAGTTGAGTTAAGCTGTTCGAATATGGTCCTTCAAGCTGGATGTATCACCCTACGCAATAGAAGACACAATTTATTTCGAAATCCAACTTTTAAGTATAGTTTTCATCATTAATTAGTTTTTATTTGGTATCCCAGTTTAAGGAATTTCAATGCTCTCTAATTTAAGGGTTTCATGATGTGGCTTATCTTACTGACCCAAAGAAATAACTTGACACAATCAGTCTTTTAAAGTTTGAAAAAAGACTTCAACTTTGAGACTTAAAATCCAAATTCTATGTGACTGGATTATTTAATCGCTGATGGATCATAAATTAAACAAGTCCTAAATTAATCATCTTTAAGCCTTAATATTAATTTCCATATAATTAAAAGTTCATAATTTGTCCTTCATTTCTTTGATAAGCTCATTTTCGATAAATAAAAAAATGTTATAATATTTTATTCAATCGGTTAGTTTCTAGAAACATAATGATTCAGAAGTGGAGATATACTTAAAAGGAGCCGTTTGCAATTTTTTATTCTGCAGGTCTTCAGATTTCAAGTAAGTTATTTCCATACAAATATTATATCAAGTCTCAACAATGTCAGATCATTTGGGCTCTTTGGTCCCTCTGATTCTTGCTGTTGTTTTCCGCTTTGAGTGTTTCAATAACGATCAAAGCGTATGCTTGTAATAATAGTACGTGGCAGTACTTTGACGTTAAAAATCACGACTGACTGGAACAAATCGCGCGTTATATAAATAATAAAATATTAGCTTGCAAGGAACACGAAAGCAAACCGCACGCGCCTTTTTTACACCGCCCCTGTAAAATGATGCTATAAATTATTTTGATAACAAATCTTTGCCTTGTCTTTATCTTCGTTTTTTTTTTATTTACAAAATTCAATCTCGATCGAGACTGGAATTCCATTAATTTTCTGTCAGGAATATAACAATATTTCGTCCGTCGCCACCAATAGCAGCAGCAGCACCCGTGTAACACATTGTAACTGTTCCCATTCTAAACGCCATGTCCCGGCCATCCTTTAACGTTTTCGGTTGTTGTTATTGTTATTTTTTCGTAATTAATTCGATTATTCATCACTGATTTTAACAGAAACAAATTTTAATTGAAAGCAGCATAGTCGCATAAAAACCCCTATAACAAAAATATCCTCACACTTGAACGCGCCAATTATATACGAAACAAGTTCTATGGAATCACATCAGAAGCATAGGTAGAGACAGAAAGAGAAAGGGAAAGGATATTCAAACAAAGGATCCCATAAAACACCAAAAGCCCAAAACGTGACAGGAAATCCCAAAAGGAACACAGCAAAAACAACAAAGAAATTGCGGGAAATAAGGAATAAACGATGAATATGCCTTTTGATCGCTGATGCTGCTGTCCCGTCCTTTTATTCCAACCATCCAGCCGTCTGTCCTCCGCGCAGCATGCTTACTAATAAGTAAAGAAATTTAGTAGAGCACCCTACTTAACTAAGCCCCTACCGCATATAATAATCAGTACCAGCAGGAAGGACATTGATTAATAATTCTGCTAATTTTTTTCTATATAACCATCATCATCATCGCCATCATCGTCCTTATATTACAATCGATAAGAAATCCAAAAACACCAACTGGATTCAGTTTTATTGGGGCCATGAGTGTAGGAGGGTTGGGGTTAAGGGAGGACATCAGGCATAACCAACTCAAACCCAACATGTGTGGAAAAGGAGTGTTAAACTTACAACTTTAGCCCTGCGGGCATATGCCCGTTCGCGACGTGTAAAAGTTTGTGTGTGTTTGTGTTTATTGATGTGTGTCCTTAATAGTCCTTTTTATTGCAAGGAAATTTGCTACAACATTAAAGTTGCTCCTCATGCTCCATATTCTATGTACATATATATACCATCATGTTCCTTGCACGTTTATAAAGAAAATTTAAGTGAATTTAATAGGAAAAGTAAACAGACATTTTCTGCTGCTGGATATTTAAGGACGATACGATGCTTAGTCCCCTTCTCCGAAGAAAAAAGAAGAAAAACCAAACGAGGAAATCCTTCTGACCGAATTTTTCTATCGGAGCGTATATAGTTTTTGGTTGAAAATCGATTTTTCACCCACATGTGGCTCACTAGGATAAAGTTAGGTCCTTATCCATTTCATAAACAACTTTCCAGTCGACGACTATGACTACGACGAACAACGACGATACGAGGCGAAAGGGATCCTTTTTCAAGCGAATCCTTGGTCAAACTTATGTTACCATATTCACACACACCGACACCGACTCATACAGAAAGCAAAAAGGAGGTTGAATGCATATGGCCAGAGCAATTGTGTTTAGCAAAAAGGGAAAAAGTCTGAAAATCTAAATTATCGGATTGGTAGAGTTTAAGGTTTGATACGAGTATGATGATGGTATAGGTACCGGTATAGAGAGGGACTATAAGGGATATCCTTATACAGTATCAGAATATACGTATAGTTATAAGTATAGTCTCCTTTATAGCGAAGAGAAAGTTTTTCCTTGCAAATTTCCGGAAATTTTAAAAGGGGAAGTAATTAGTTTCGACGTCAGGATCTCTTTCCCACGGTTAAGTGGTGCATATGGAGTCCTTTTTTCTATATCTTCTATTTCTATATATGGTTAGACTATAATAATGCAAACGATATCGGTTTAAACTTTTGCGATAAGAGGGCAGAAAGGGCTTCGCTTCATACGTCCTTACGGCAGGAGTTCAAATGCATTTATTTCCTGCTTAACTGGATATAACTAGTAGTACGAAAAACTATGTTCCTTTGGTGTTGGTTGGATTAATAATAATTTGCATGATGCAAAGAAGAAGAGGGTATGCATATAGGTATTTTGTTTATATGTATGTAATGTAGGAGATATGTTGCATTGTTTACGACTTGCATGCGGAAGAGGATTGCTGAAGAAAGTTATGACTAGTTGCACGTTGCTTTTGGCTGGCTGATGGGTTGTGATAGATTGAGCTTTTAGCTAGAAAAATAATGAAACTTAAAGGTTGTGATTTTTTAAACACATGTTACGATAGAAACGATAACAACATCAGATAGTTAGTATTTTTATTTGCGAAAGACATGATCTTTTTTTTAGATATAAAGACTATAGAAAGAAAGACTTTATCATGGACTGAAAAGTGCTGGCGTCATAGGTTTTCATGAAAATATTTTAGAAAGAATATGTTCTGAACTGAATGAAACTAAATATGACGCACTTATTAAAAAGTTGCTAATAAAAGACAACTTATCCTTTTCTGGATTGTCTTTAAATGCTGGGGAAAGGATCTCAACAAGCAGTTCTGGAGCAAGGCTTGTCATATTTTCAATATCATAAAATATAAAAACAATGGTAATTTGAAAATATGAAGTTGATCTCGCGATAAACATCTTTATTTTCATTTTGTAAGCATTGATAAACCTTATATTTAATGTGCTCTTAAATTGACGGAATCCGCATTAAGGCCAAATTCCACCACCTGAACTCTATCATCATGGTATGACAATACCAAAGAAAAACTTTACGAGCTTCTCGGCAAAACATATGAGTAATGCCCCAAAAACGACGTTAAAATTCAACTGGGAGATTTTAACGCCAACATTGGTAAAGAAGGTATCTTTGGTTGGTCAATCGGAAGACACAGCCTACATGAAATCATATCTGGAAACGAATTCATGCTCCAGATTACCTCGCCCAGATATCCATTAAGGTACTTGGCGGTTCCCCGATGATCGAACATTCAACCAAATCAATCATGTTGCTATTGACGGAGACACTCCTCTAGCAAACTTGGCGTTCGTATGTACAGATCAGCCAACATAGATTCCGACCACTACCATGTTGGTGGTAAACTGCGCTTACGAATATCCGTAGAAGCTCTTAGGCGTACAACAACCACGAGGAGAAGATTCAACGTAAGAAGACTGCAGAAGGAGGATAACGCCAAAGCCTTTTCCGACCGAGTTACCCTGGAGTTTGCGAGAAACCCCACAAAGGTCGAGATGTGTAAAGAGACGCACTGGCAGATTTGAATCCATCAGGAATGCTGCAGAAGAGGTGCTAGGTTTCTCACAGCCTCCACCAAGGAACTCCTGGTTTGACTTAGAATGTGGTCAGCAAAAAAAGCCAAAATGGAGGCACACAGATTGTGGCAGCAAAGAGGGTTACGATCTTCCCGCCAGCTCTACGTTGACAAGAGAAGGGATGAGAACCATGTGCGCAGCGTGGAGTCGAGGGGATTGAACAGGAAACAGGTGCAGAGCTTTTATAGCCGCCCTGGGCCAGCAAAGAAAAGGAGTCGAATACCATAATCGCGACGCAGACAATGCTAAAAATCTGGAGATATAATTTCTACCAGCTGCTTAATAGTGATGAAGTCAACGATTCCGCCGCGGGCAGCCACGTCATTTTGTTGACAATCTAGAGTTCCACCCACCCAAACAGGGTTTACTCAAACAAGCTATCACCAGGCTGAAGTCGAACAAAGCGGCCGTTGATGACGGTCTGCAGGCGGAGCTTTTAATGTACGCTGAAGCAGATCTGGTAAGGAGCATGCACCAGCTAGTTACTAAAATTTGGTCTTTAGAAAGCATGCCCGATCCATACGCCTTCTCTGTGCCAACTACAGAGGCATAAGCCTTTTAAACATCGCATAAAAGATCCTGTCAAGAGTATTATGTGAACGCCTGAAGCCATCTACTCACGAACTAATTGGTCCTTACCAGTGTGGCTTCAGGCCTTTAAAATCTACTCTCGACCAAATTTTCACTCTACGGCAAATCCTGGAAACGACCCGAGAACTTAACATCAAAAAACACACCATCTTTTTATCGATTTTAATGCACTTTACTACAGTGTAGACAGAAAGGCACTATATGTAGCTGCTTCAATATTGTTCTTGAAAAAGTGGTGCGCGACACTAACGCCAATACAAGTGGTACTATATTTTAAAAATCCACACAATTTCTTGGATATGTAGATGACATCGGCATTATGGGAAGAACCAAAGATCAGTTAAGGGCTCCTTCTCTAATGTCGAGTCTGAGGCGAAGAAAATGGGTCTTGACAATAACGAGAACAAAACGAAATATTTACTGTCGTCAAATAGAGTCGATTCAGACCGTAGACTTGGTCAGAACGTGACAATGACCGGTGTAACTTCAAGGTGGTCAACGAGTTTGTGTATCTGGCATTGCTGTTAATTTCTGCAAATGACATCAAACGTAGAATTACCCTTGCTAATCGCTGTTTCTTTGACCTAAGCAAGCAGTTGAGGAGTGAGTCCCAATCGGGAATTGACAAAAAAAAACACTGTATACAAAACCTTAATCATCCCAGTCTTAATGTATGGTCCATGGAGCATGGACCCTCTTACAGGTGGATGAAGGATCTCTTGGTATTTTCGAGAGCAAGGTTCTGCAATACTTTTTTCGTAATAAGACTTTTTGAAAATTGTCCCTTGGCTTATACTCGATTTGGTTTGAAATTCTATTATAAATAGATTTATTCCTAAACAACGATTTTAAACGGTGCAAATTTATTACCACAATAATGGCTCGGTCCAATATTTGGTAAACATGGTTATCCATGCTTTTGCACCACATTCACTCTAGTGGATAATGCAAATCTTCAAAGAAGCTCCATACATAATGTGCACCGAAGACGCTATCGCTGCTGTGGAACATAGTATCTAAGAAGACACGAATGAGTTCATCCCCATCCCTTTTATAGAAGATTTGAGGAAGAATATTGATAAAAATTGAAGCTGAACTATTATCGAGCACTTTGCACGTTCAGCGAATGGGTTCCCAATTTTCTCAAGAAAAATTTGTTCAGCGATGAAGCTCATGTCAAAATGTTGATAGGTTTCAAATATTTTTTGAACGAATAAGGATATCGACTTTATGTAAATTTTATTCTCTATTTACTGTTTTTTTTCTCATAATATTACAAAATACAACTAAATTTCTTTAAGGTTACAAAATTCAGCGAATGGTTCCATACTTTAGGAAGTTTTTTTAATGAGAATTTGACCTATTACGAAAAAAAGTATTTATATTATTAAAATTAAAAATTGTATGATGATATAAATATTTGAAGGAGAGTACAAAAAAAACCTGTTCAGGTACAGTGTGTTTTAACATAGTTTTTCAAAATTATACATATTAGTCTGAAAAAATGGGTTAGTATTTTGGGTTAGTATCCACATTTATAAATAATATATAAATATACTTATGTTTATATTTGAGTATGAGTTAGTGACTTTATAATTGTAAATGTATTAATAAATAAATAAACAATTTGAATATTAAGTAATAAATTAAATAAATAAATCAATCAATCAATAAATAATTTAGTAAATACAAAACAAACAATCAAACTAATAGTTATTTACTATTACTGCACAAAGAAATTAATGAATAAATAAACAAACTTATAAATAAATAAATATATAAAATAAATTAATTGATTGCAATACATTAAAAACAAGTAGAAAATAATTGTGTAACTCACTTAGAGGTAAATAAATAATAAATAAACATTAAATCAAATAAGTAAATTATAAAGCATAAATTAATATCACAATGTGTTTAAGTAAATAAATAAATAACATAATTTAAATATCTAGAAGAAACGAAACATAACAATTAGTAAAATTACAAGTTTTAACAGAAAATTATAGTAGTTGGCAGAAAAATGGTTAGGATATAAGTTAGCTGATCAATGGATTATCCGAAAAATCACATTTTAATACAAATGAATTATTCAGCTTTTCAATTCTATCACAAATTTTTTCAACATTTGCTCTTGCATGCAAGTCAGCTGTAGAATAACAAAAAGGAAGATTAAGCATCGTTTTAAGATATTTATTTTGAGATATCTGCAGTTTTTGTATATGACACTTTGCACATTCCCCCCATATCTGGCAACCATACAAAAGAATGGCCTGAAAAACGACTTTATTAATTATAATTTTATTGTCGTTACTAAGACCGGACTTTCTATTGATAAAGGGATATAGAAGTTTTATCGCAATACCAACTTTCTTTAATGTTTTTTCAATATGTTCTCTGTAGATGAGTTTTTGGTCTAAGCAAACCCCTATATACCTTACGCTCGTTTCCTAGTTTATGTTAACATTTATCTGGTTGCTTGGAAGAAAACAAGAATTTCTTTTTCTACTAAAAAAGATAGCTTGTACCTTTTCAGCATTTAGTTTTATTTTCCATTTAGAATAATACTGAATTATAAGAACAATTGCATGGGTTAAATTTGTCTCTTTATTGAGACCAAATTCATGCGATGAAAAAATACCAATATCATCAGCAAAAATAGCTAATTGACATTCAGTAAGCTTGGGAATATCGGACGTATAGATATTGTAAAGGAATGGCCCTAATACAGATCCTTGTGGAACACCATGTTCAACATGGTAAAAATTCGACGAACAGTTATTAACATAAACACTAAAACACCTATCAGACAGGAAACTTTGAATAATTTTTATTATATAAGTTGGAAAGCCTAAGCAAACTTGTTTATGGAGTACGGACCATTCCATTGTGCCACACAGTATCAAAAGCTTTTTCTATGTCTAGTAAAATGAGACCAGTTGATTTGCTAAGCAAACCATTCTTTTTCACATACTGGCATACTCGCAATACTGTGAAATTTTCTAAACCCAAATTGTTCATTAGGAATAATGTTCAATTGATCAGAAATTTCTAATATTTTTTCTTTTAAAATGTTTTCCTAAATTTTGCTAATACTCCTCACCAAACTTATTGGTCAAAAGCTCTGTGGAAGCTTTAAGTTTTTCCCAGGCTTTGAAATAGGTATAACCTTAGCCGTTTTTCAAAGCTGGGAAAATTTTGTGTTTTTAAACATGCATTGACCAAAAAGACTAAAAATACAAACCCAGCTTTGGGTAGCATTTTAATATATTCGTTAATGATTTTGTCTAGTCCAACAGACTTCTTCGAATAAAGATTGGAAGCAATATGTTTAACAAGTTCTATGGTGATCAGTTGGTCAACAGGTGTATCAACAATTTGTGTGTTTAAAGCACTTATTGATTGGCTTACAAGGTTTTTGTTTTTATCATCACTGAGATGTTGGGACACAAAATGTTTATTCAAAAAAGTTGTTCCGAGGGCATTAGCCTTTTCTGAGTCTTCGTAAGCTAAATTATTGCCATTTTCTAGATTTGAAATATGTCTGTTTTTGTTTTTAATTATTTTGGCAATATTCCAAAATGGCTTCGCATTTGTATCTAGTTTGCTAACATTTTCATTCCACTTCTTATTGCGAAGCTTTTGTATTTCCTCAGTTATCTTTTTATTGTAAAGTTTAACTTAAATGCGATATGATGGAAGTCGATAACGTTGCCATTGTTTCTTAAAAGAATTTCTAATACGAATATACTCAAGAATGTATTTATTGAACTATACATAAATGTACAAGACTATACTTAAAAGCTAATATCTACCAGAGCTTCTAGCTGAAATGATAAAAGTTGTATTCTAAAAGTTATTATGTTTTAGGTTGCCGGCTTCAAGGGCGGTCGGAGTAAGTAAGAAAAACAGGTCTGAATTACTCCGACCGCCCTGCAGAGGTTTTTAATAAATAAGGGTTAAATTCTCTGATATATAAAGTTTAAAAAATATTTAAATATTTTTAGTGTTTTGGTAAGAAGAAACCAAAAGGAGATTTAGATTATTGTTACAAAGTTTATTACAAATTTTATTTATTTTCGGACAGCCTGTTGTTAAATGGTTGATGGTGAGCAGGATATTAAATTAGCAGAGGTGGCAAATGGGTGGGGGTCTTTGTTAAGTAGGTGATTGTGGGTGAGCTGGGTGTGTCCAATAATTTAAAATATCGTTTTTGGTAGGTTGGTATTTTGATATTGTTAAGTTGCTGTTCCTGACTATTATTTTGGATTTATTGTCTGTGTGTTCATTACCTATTACACCGATGTGATCTGATACCCAGAAAATATTAATGCTTTTCCAAGTTTGATTACGTTATCTCTGATTTTGCCGATGTAGAATGATCGATTGTTGGCGTTTTCTATGGTGGCTAAAGTTAAAAGACTGTCCGTGCATATCACGTTTTTTTTTTGGATTTGCAGGGGAATTGCGTAGCTTTTAAAACTGTTAAGGCTTCGGCTGAGAGTACAGAGAAACTGTTCTGAAGAAATGAAATCCTTGTTTGAATCAACGATTGTGAAAGAGGTCCCTTCCTCAAAATTACAATCATCGGAAAAAGGGATATTCCAATTGTTACTGATGAAATGATTTCATAATTCGTAAGAATGCTGAAGATATATCTCTTTCGGAGTTCAATATTTTTTAAATCGAGCGATTGCAATGTTGATAGATTCATTTGGGAAAAGCCGAGGTGAGTGACACTAGAAATCTTTTTTTTTAAGTTATTTAGAGAGCTGGTGGTTTTTTGGTGTTTTAAAGCGTTTTGGGATTTTCGTAGAGTCCAAAAGAATTGGAGAGTCATAAGATTCAAGTACAAGTCTTGATTTAAAGACTTCTTTTCTTTCTTGATACTGACTCTGATTGTGGTGTGATAAGATGATTAAAAAGGTTGGATGTGGAATTTTCCTAATTTAAAATAAAGGTGGTTCAATTTTTGATCATCATATATTATTAGGCTGTATAATAGCTTATAAGCAAAATAATTTTTTTTTAACCGGTTAAATAATTCTTCAGAAAACACAAAACCGAAAAAAAGAATGGGTCGCACATTGATAACTTCCTATCCCGTATGTAGATTTCTCCTGCTTTAAAGTTTGTAGGTTTTCATATTGGGTTCAAAGAAGTTGTCAATGTCAATAATTATTCTAAAAATTACCAACAATATTTTTCATTTAAAGAAATAGTTTAGTTTGAAATTTAGTTTTGTTAAATAGATTTTTAGTAAAATAAATGTTCACCAATTTTAGAAGCATTTCTTAAATTGTACAAATCGGATGAATTATATTAATTTGAGAGATATCAAAAACCGAGTATCAATTTAAAAAAAAAATTTGCGTACTATTTCTTGTAGATTTAATTTCTTATGACAAAACGGATTGTTGGATTTTTATAAAAAAAAACTACTGAATATCGAAAACAATATTTTCTGAGAAAGAAAAAGTACGAAGATAATATTTTAAATTTTTGAAAAGTTATTTAAGCCGAAAGTACATTTTTACCAACTTTATGTTAATGTTAACTTAACTAAATGTTAACAACAATACTTTTTAAAAGAAAAAAAGTAGTTTAAAGCCAATATCTCAAAATTTTGAAAACATGTTTGAGTCGGAAAAATTTTTTAACAACTTTTAATAATTTTTTTGTTTAGTTTTTTATTTTTTGTAAAAAAAACTGTCAATTTGATTTCTCTCAAGGTTTTTAAAAATGTTGAAAACAATATTTCTTATAAGATAAAATAAGTTGGAAGCCATTATCTCAAGTTTTTGAAAAGATATTTGAGTCGAAATTCAATTTTTAATAACTTTTGTTAATTTAGTTTTAGGTTTTAATTTCGATTTTTTTCAAAATTTTACCAGATTTCAAAAACAAAATCACGTTACAGTATATAATTTTAAATTTCATTCAAGTCTCTAGCGTCATTGATTCATGAGATATTTAGGGTCAACCAAAATGTTCGCCTTTTTTTAAACTGCTATGGTAAAAAAAAAACACTTATGTCCGATTTCATAAACAAACACTAAAAGCACTTTTATCTAAAAGCTTTTTAAATTTTATTAGGCCTTTAAATTTGTTCAGTTTCACAAAGCTAAAAATGGGAAATTTCAGGGATATTTTTGTTAAAATAGAGTTCTCCTAACAACCCTGTAAAAAGAAAACCTCTTTTTTCTTTCTATTAAGCGAATTGTGTGAGAAAAAATTAGAAAGCATTATATGTTGAAATAAATGACAAGAATCTCAAAATACAACAGAGTAAACAAATCAAAAACAAACGTTTGAGCAATCGTGTGGCTTGGACGGTGGCGTATAACTATATAATGATGTTCTTCTTCGTCAGATGAAGATGACGAATCTAATATTCGAATTAAAAATTAAAACCATAAAAATAATATTATAAATAGTAATGCAATGTTGAATTGGTTAACCCATTCATTCCGTGTCTAAAAATATTGAGAATAAACATTTTACGAATTAGAACATCAGCTGTCAACCTGTCATTTTCATTTTTTAATGACACTTTTAAAATTTAATGAGCCAAAAACGGGCATTTAGTTTTAAAAGTTTAAAAGCTTATTTACTTTAAAAACGCTTGGTGAAACCAAAATATCCCATTTTACAGTTTAAAATCTTGTTAAATGTTTAAAAGTTGTTTATGAAATTGGGCATTAAACAATTTTCTTAAAAGCCCGTTCTGCATATTTCTGCATTATTATCTGTAAAACAAAATTTATTTGAAGTCGATATCTCTTCTGGTTTTTAAGTTATGGAAAACGAAAAAAAAGTCGCGAACGTACGTATACGCAGACGCACAGGCATCTTTCTAAAAATCTTATATTTCGAGTTTAGGGACCTTGAAACGTTGTTAAATGTCAACATTTTCAATTCGGCAATTCGCAGCCATTAGAATAACTTCCTATGGGAAGTTAATAATGGTTCTATTGTTTTAGTCCTTAAAAGCAAATGAGAAAACACCTAATGCGAGCAGTCTAAAAACTTTAATTTCCAAGCTCGAACTCAATTGACCCAATGACTTAGGCTTTGGGGGTTAGCACAGACGGAAAGATGGACGGAATCAGAGGACCAATTTTTTTCGACATCTAGACTTCAAAATTTTGTACGAATGCTAAACTTGCCCTATCCAAAGTTACTATGTGTCGCAAGTAAAAATATATTGGTTGAATAGTCGTTGGCTTGAGAGCATGCTTAAAGGACATCTCAAATGAATCAAGTCTCAATTTTAATAACGTATGGGTCACATCAATAAAAAGTCATCTATCACATTACACTTATGCATATAAAGTGTCTTTTAGATTTCAGACATTTTATTTCTCATTTATTAAATCAGAAAAGGTTTATAATAAAACACAAGCAATTATCCAATTAACACCTAAAACGACTTGAGAATGGTAGGTAAATGGGAACTTACCCTAAACCTACAAACGTCTGTTTATACCAACAAGGAGGTTTACCAACACATAGGTGAATATAAATTGATTGATTGATATTGATTGAGATGCATGACTGAAATTTTATTAAAAAAAGCACCCCTTCTAGAGAAATCTTAAAAAGTCGAGTCGTTAAGTTTCAAAGGCAATAAGTAATTGAATATTGGAAACCCCCATTTCAAAGAAACTCTCTACACTCTTAAGGTGTCTTTGAATGAATGTTAACAAATAGTCATTCATATGTTTGTATTTACAATTTACATATGTATGAACATTAATATAAGTAAATATTTCATTCAATTGCTCCTTTCGTTCGCGTATAACTCCACTTAAATTTAATTAAACAAATTAAACTCTTGCGAGTCCTTCCAAGCGCAAATTGCTTATCATTTTGTATATCTTTAGCACAATTGCCATTAGGCAAAAACCCGCGCTCTCTACCGTCATAAAAATGAAAAACCCCAAACTTCCACACACAAATTAAGGACATTCACTGTGTGTCCACGAGCCATGAACAGGAGAGTGTTTCAAAAAAATAACAAAAAATTGTTTTAATAAAAAATATACCAAGATAGATATACACATAGGGGATGGGTGGGGTAGTTTACAAAAAAAAATTATGTATTCACCGAAAAAAATAAGAAACAAACAAATAAAAAATAAAGAAAAAATTATGAGGGTTATAAATGCAAAAAAGGGTTTGGTTAATTGCAAGGAAGGAAATATAAAAATAAAATACTTTTAATGAGGACAGTAAAGGATTTTATTCCATTCCATTCTGTTTTATTTTATTTTGTTTTATATAATTTTTATTTTTCATTTCATATTTTGGGTGGGAACTATAAAGACACAGAAATAAAGTCATTATACATATAGAAAAGATGGGAAGTATATTTTTTTGAGATATGAAACGATTCATTGCAACATCATTGCAAGACTTAATTATCATATATCCACAATCTTTTTCACCATCTTGTTTCTTTTTTTTTGGAGAATGAAAATTACTATGGGGTTACAAAAAATTAAGTTATGATGCTTTTTGGAGTGAATAAGGTTCAAATTTCTTTACAGGATGGAAACATGAAACACAGCTCTCAGACTTGAGTGTGCTTGATGCCCTAAAAACGCCACGTGGTCTATTTTAATAATTTATATTTAGGTCATTTGACTTCTGACATTGTGTAATTTGTATGAACTTCTCTTTTTGTACCCTTAGCACATTTTTTCGATTGCCTTTTTTCTTATTTGATGAAATGAAGATCATTAGGTTTGACCTAGACATTTTTTAATCACACTTCAAAAAATCGTGATGGAAAAGAAGAGTTCTTGACTTCTGTCTCAAATGCACCTTTAAATTTCATCCCCCTTTTGGGAGTTTGATATATTGACACAAATTACGTTATTATTTCTTAAACAATTCTCGTCCTCCCCCAATTGGTTTGAGCACCAAAACCAGCACCATCACCATCACCACCACCAACCCTTCTTGTATAAATCACTTATTCTCAAGTACCTATATAACATTCACTCTTGTAACACGCATCTCGAATCCATCAACATCAGAGACACATCAGGAGGGTTGGGTAGATACATATTTTCAAAACATACTATATTCGGATGGATGAATAGATAGATAGTGAGGCAGTGGAAACAATTTCAATTACATTTTCCATTATCTAATATTTATACAGTCGTTGTGAGCCGAAAATATATTGAGCACCATCATTCCGATAGAATCTAAGTGCACCCATAAAACACACCATATATCCACTCAAAATGTATCTATTATGTGTCTTCCTTTCACTTAGATAGATTGATAGATATTATGGATATAGTCATGTGGAGTGAATGTCAGTGTATATGTCTTCCTTTATTGTATATTAGTGAGAAACAAAATTCCAGATAATATTAAGTTTTAGAATATTTAAAAGCAGACGTAAATTATCGTACCTAACGTGATTGTTTCTGTATAGAGAACCAAAAGATAAAAATGCCTTTTAGTTGAGGCTTCAGATTTTTACCTTTATGCACAACTTGTTACTTAATGTACGTTTTTGATGCTTAAAATGGGAATAGAATTGTTTCGTCCAAGCCCAACGTTTGTATCCGTAGAATATTGTCCTAAGGGACAATCATATCTATGTTTGTTTTAGGTCATGTGTTAAGGGTTGTTCAAAACACTCACTTGAACGCCATCAATTGGATTCGTTCAATGAAAAGAATGCAATCTTTTGGGAATGTTATTATTAAAAATCATTCATCATTGAAATCATCTAATAATTGGGACTTAACGTTTTGCAAACACCAATGTCCTTGAAATGACTTCAACCATTTTATTTTCCAATAATTTGACTGCAATTGTGATGATCGGTATTTATAGAAAGCAAAGTGTGGCCAATACACCTGGCACTCCAAATTTTTAGTGTCAGACAACGATTTCGGGTTGTAACTCATAATGCCTGGAAACCCGTTTATTCATCACTGTGTAAAAAGTTTCCTAAAATCTCGAGTACACGTTGTAAGTTATGAAAGGTAAAAGGTCACGCAACTCTGTCTTTTGCAATTATTTCCTATTCTGTAGCTCCAATGACATCACCATCAATCAAATTGGCCAAGTTTACGATTAGTGATAATTCTTATCCCAGACAGTTTTTTTGCGCTGGCAACTGGTTCAGAGATAGATAACGCGTGTTTGGTTATATTTTATAATTATGAGTCGGCAGGGGTGGATTTTCCTCGATAGCAAGAGGTCCTATTGGAATCCAAATGCGGGCTCTAGGTCTGCCAGGAATGTCCTCCCTAGCAACAACCTCACACCTTGCCAAACTTCACCTAACCGGCTGACAGCAAGCTTGTACATGTCACAAGACCTCTGATTGCCGCAAGCCATGAGTTTGATATGACTTTGATGTCAACCTCTATCGCGAACGAAAGGAAGTGGTCCTGCACTCAAAAAAATTTCCTGGTAGGCAAAATCTGGTAGAAAATACCAGCCAAAAAACTGGTACAATAGTCCAGATTTCGTGGTAAATAACTCCAGATTTCATGGTAAAAATCAAAAAACCAGAAATCTGGTAGAATCTAACAAGTACCAGAAGAAGTTTTTTTAACCAGATTTCCTGGTAGAAAAATGCCAGGAAAAAATGTGGTAAAATACTCCAGATTTCGTGGAAAATACCTCCAGATTTCCTGGTTGAAAGAAATCTTGTTTTATTTACCAGAAATCTGGCTTCCTGGTAAATTTTTTGACAGAATTTTCTGATAAATAAAGGGTGATTTTTTTGATGTTAGGATTTTCACGCATTAGTATTTGACAGATCACGCGGGATTTCAGACATGGTGTCAAAGAGAAAGATGCTCAGTATGCTTTGACATTTCATCATGAATAGACTTACTAACGAGCAACGCTTGCAAATCATTGAATTTTATTACCAAAATCAGTGTTCGGTTCGAAATGTGTTTCGCGCTTTACGTCCGATTTATGGTCTACATAATCGACCAAGTGAGCAAACAATTAATGCGATTGTGACCAAGTTTCGCACTCAGTTTACTTTATTGGACATTAAACCAACCACACGAATGCGTACAGTGCGTACAGAAGAGAATATTGCGTCTGTTTCTGAGAGTGTTGCTGAAGACCGTGAAATGTCGATTCGTCGCCGTTCGCAGCAATTGGGTTTGTGTTATTCGACCACATGGAAGATTTTACGCAAAGATCTTGGAGTAAAACCGTATAAAATACAGCTCGTGCAAGAACTGAAGCCGAACGATCTGCCACAACGTCGAATTTTCAGTGATTGGGCCCTAGAAAAGTTGGCAGAAAATCCGCTTTTTTATCGACAAATTTTGTTCAACGATTCAACTCATTTCTGGTTGAATGGCTAAGTAAATAACCAAAATTGCCGCATTTGGAGTGAAGAGCAACCAGAAGCCGTTCAAGAACTGCCCATGCATCCCGACAAATGCACCGTTTGGTGTGGTTTGTACACTGGTGGAATCATTGGACCGTATTTTTTCAAAGATGCTGTTGGACGCAATGTTACGGTGAATGGCGATCGCTATTGTTCAATGCTAACAAACTTTTTGCTGTCAAAAATGGAAGAACTAAACTTGGTTGACATGTGGTTTCAACAAAATGGCGCTACATGCCACACAGCTCGCGATTCTATGGCCATTTTGAGGGAAAACTTTGGAGAACAATTCATCTCAAGGAATGGACCGGTAAGTTGGCCACCAAGATCATGCGATTTGACGCCGTTAGACTATTTTTTGTGGGGCTACGTCAAGTCTAAAGTCTACACAAATAAGCCAGCAACTATTCCAGCTTTGGAAGACAACATTTCCGAAGAAATTCGGGCTATTCCGGCCGAAATGCTCGAAAAAGTTACCCAAAATTGGACTTTCCGAATGGACCACCTAAGACGCAGCCGCGGTCAACATTTAAATGAAATTATCTTCAAAAAGTAAATGTCATGGACCAATCTAACGTTTCAAATAAAGAATCGATGAGATTTGTATGCGTTTTTTTTTTTTAAGTTCTCAAGCTCTTAAAAAATCACCGTTTATTACCAGCGTCCTGGTAAAAAGTATTTTTTTCCTGGTAAAATGAAGATTATCTGGAATGTGGAAAATAGAATCAAGACATTTATTTTCCGGTATATTTTTTCCTGGTAAATAAAACCAGTTTTCTGGTACTTATTACCAGAAATACTGGAAGTCTAAAAATAATATTTTATCTGGTGAATAAAACCAGGAATTTTATTGTCTAGTATATATTTTCCTCTTAGGTAAAAATCAAATTTTAGTACAGTATATCTAACAAGCCCTTCCCGCCAAATAATCGTAATCTACATGTTGCTTCCGATAATTTAGTATAGAGACAAATTTGTATTCCTTTTTTTCTTGGACATATTCACATATTAGAAACTATGTCGATGTTCTTAAGGAATATTATATGTTCTTTTTAGTAGGAAGAATACAATTAAATATACCTATGCTATGCATGATTTCATAAGGCACTTACCATGATTTAGAAAATAAATATTCCTGGTATATTTTACCAGAATTCTGGTATATTTTTACCAGGAATACTAGGGAAAATTTTACCAGGAAAAAAAATATATTCCTGGTATATTCTACCAAAATACTGGGTTTATTCCCGAAAAATTATTCTCTTGGTATAATCTTCCAGAAATCTGGTGTATTTTACCAGGAATTCTTTCAAAAAGACGCCTGGTAGGAATCTAAAATCCAATTTTTGTGGATAAATTTAGCGGGAAATCTGGTCACTGGTACCAGTTTTTTTTAGTGTGGAAGCTCTTTCAAAATGCTTAGAAAGCCACCTGAAAGCTTTACCTTGACCAACTGCTAACGATCAGCCGAAATTGTGCCATCATCATCGCTTCTGTCAATAACCGCAACCACGACTGAAACTGTGTTTTTTATATGATTGAGTGGAGGCTGGCGTTGTTTTGGTGTCGGTATGGCCCCCTCAAGAGACCTTTCGCATTTAGACGCGGCGTCTTTACTGGCCCTTGCTGCAACAAGAACACTCTTTGCCCATTCAAAGCGAGTGGTTTGCTGCAGTGGTCTTACAGCCTCCAATAATTCACCAGCGGCCTTCAGGATTCTTGTAGCTTCCCGCCTTTGTTTATAAACGGTTTTTGATAGTTTCTCCTTTCCATTTCTGGATTTGTGCTTTTAGTATTAGTGGTAGGACCTTTCTTCACAACCCTGCCACTAATGGAATTAGGCATCGCTACCATTCTACTCTCGTTGCTACCTATAGCCGAAGGAGGTCCATGGATTACCAATGCTCCCTTCTCTGTGTTAGAGATACGGCTTCAAAATTCGATATCTCAAATACGGATCAACATATTTTACTAAATTCAAATGAAGAACTAAACAACTGCATACCAAACATATTCTTAGAACAAATTTGAAAAATATTATGTATATAAATTAATTTAAAAAAATACGCTCTAACGATTTTCACATAAAAATTTTGAAGTGTGTTTTTGATTAATAAAATGGCAATTATTTTTTTGGAGGTAAACTTTTTTTCCAGGTCAAATTTTGAATCTCATTTTTTTAAAATTATTTTAACTGAATTAAATGTAACCACCAGATTAAATCCTGTGCATGAGCGCATTATTATGACAAAATTTTAATTTGGTACCTACATATATATGTATTTTTATAACTGTAACTATAACTATTGTAAATACCAACGATGGCCGTCCTTGTATCGCCACTGTATCGTATTAACGAATAAAATATATTTAATCAACATTATATTTTAAAAGTGTATGTCAAGAAGTTTTATCTGAATACCTATGTGTATGTGATTTTAAAATATTGTTTTTTACAAATAAGTTTGTTTAACACATATTTTACTTGCCTTTGCCCATATAAAAGAATAAATGCTTAGTACAAGTTTAAGAAACAGGCCAGAAAGAGTATATGTATTTTCTATTAGAATAACTTTTTAACGTATGTATACACCTGTATATATATACCTGTATAGGTATTACGTACAACCTCTACAACTTTTGCTTAACTGTCAATTCATAAGTAAAATCCAAAACGCATAAGAGCCTGACTGTAAACAACACTTCAATTGCAATTTCTTGTACTTGTTCGTATGCTTATTTTTTAAACTTTAACGAAAAACATAAACTCCATGTTTGCGCTGAAAACTTGTAGGAAAGAAGGAATGAAATTCAAACATACATGTTTTGCCTCTTTCTTATCTTCAGATAATTTATTTTCCATCCTGGTTCTTCTTATATTAAACTAAAAAAGAGGCTGGGATGCGACCCACACTGATAACTTCCCATCCCGTATGTCGATTTTTTTTGCTTAAAAGTTTATCTAAATGTACTTTTTATGAAAAAACGGACTGTTGGATTTTTATATAAAAATTACTGAATATCGAAAACAATATTTTCTGTGAAATAGTAAAAGTTTGAAGCCAATATTTTTAATTTTTAAAAAACTATTTGAGTCGAAAGTAATTTTTTCAATTGAAAACAATATTTTTTGTAAGATTAAACTAGTTTTTAATTTTTTGTACAAAAACTGTCAATTCGACTTTCTTCAAAATTTTACTGAATGTTAACAACAATATTTTTTGAAAGATAAAAGTAGTTTTAAGCCAATATTTACAATTTTTGAAAAGATATTTGAGTCGAAAATAATTTTTTTCAACTTTTGTTAATTTTTTTTCGGTTTTTAATTTTTTGTAAAAAAAACTGTCAATTAATTTTTTTTCAAATTTTTACTGAATGTTAACAACAATATTTGTTGAAGGATAAAAGTAAACTCAAGCCAATATCTCAAAGTTTAGGAAAAATATTTGAGTCGAAAATTAATTTTAACCAACTTTTATTAATTTTTTTTTTAGGTTTTTATTTTTTGTAAAAAAAAACTGTCAATTCGATTTTTTCGCAACATTTTTCAGAATGTTGAAAACAATATTTCTTATAAGATAAAATACAATTGAATCCTAAATTTCAAATTTTTGAAAAGATATTTGAATCGATTTTCAATTTTTACCAACTTTGAGTAATGTTTTTTTTAGATTTTTGTTTTTTATAAAAAAAACTGTCAATTCGATTTTTCTCAAAATTTTATCAGATGTCAAAAACATTATTCTTCGTTGCACAAAATTGTTTTAGGCATGATATCATATTTCAGTCGTAAAATTTAGAGGTGACAAATTTTTTTTTCAGTTTTATTGATTTATAAAAAAAACCATTATATTAATTTTTTTACAAAAAATATACTTGTTTGGAATCACGTTACAATATATTATATCAAATTTAATTCAAGTCTCTAGCGTTTTTGGTTCGTAAGATATTTAGGGTTAACCAAAATGTTCACCTTTTTTTTAAACTGCTATGGTAAAAAAAACCACCCACGCAATTTTGTTGAGAGCCCTTTCCGCATCTTTCTGTCTTACTATCTGTATAAAAAAATTTATTTGAAATCGATATCTCATCTGGTGCTTGAGCTATGGAGGACGAAAAAAACGTCGCGAACGTACGTACACACGCACGCACATACATCTTTCTAGAAATCTTTTATTTCGACTCTAGGGACCTTGAAACGTCGATAAATGTCAAAATTTTTAATTTGACAAATCGGACCCATTACAATAACTTCCTATGGGAAGTTAACAATATTATCTTCAAACTGTTTTAATTCACAGAAAATATTGTTTTCGATATTTAGTCGTTTTTATAAGAATCCAACAGTCGGTTTGTTCATAAAAATATTAAATCTACAAAAAATATTAGGTACGCAAATTTGGTAAAAATTGATGTTAGGTTCTAGATATCTCTCAAACTAAATGCATTGATCCAATTTGTAAAAATTTAGGAAATGCTACTTAAATTGATAAAAATTTGTTTTCGACTAAAAACCTATTTAACAAAACTAGATTGTCAAACTAAACAATTTCTTTATAATGAAAAATGTTTTTGGTAATTCTAAAATTTTAAAGAATATCTCTTACGTCATTTTAACTTTTCTTCCTCCGCAGTCAGGCTCTCATTTTCATACCTTACTGATCGAGTGCATAGCAGTAGAGGTTAACAGAACTCTTTCCAACTTCTTACCTGTCGTTAGGGGTGTTCCGCAAGGTTCGATTCTTGGCCCGTTGTTGTTTTCAATCTATGTTAACGAACTTCCTTCAATTGTAAGACAATGTTCAATATGCCTGTATGCTGATGACACCCAACTCTATTTGAGCTGCCCATTGGGACGTATTGAACACTCTGCAGCTTGTATAAATGAGGACTTAAGCATGATTGAGCGTTGGTCGGTTGAAAACTGCTTACTTCTTAACCCAAAGAAATCAAAGTGTCTCGTGGTTTCAAAAAACAAAATTGATGTGTCTTACTTTCCAGCAATCCTTTTGAATAACTTTTCTATTGCTTATGTCGACTCAGCTAAAACTTTAGGTGTAGTTTTTAACCGCAGCCTTACCTGGACACATCACATAAACAACACAATTGGGGAATCGTATGGTGTCCTACGCATGCTATGGTCAACACAGCACTTTATTCCTTTAACAATTAGAATTCTGCTAGTGAAAACGCTGATTGTACCTCTGCTACTTACGGCTGTGAAATATTTTGTAAGTTAGACTTCGAGAGTAAAAGGAAATTAACGATTGCATTTAATAGCGCAATAAGATATATTCACGGGCTGCGACGTTACGATAGAGTTTCGCAGTATACATCCCAACTTCTTGGGATGTCGTTTGAGAATTTTATAAAATTCCGCACAATAACCTTGTTCTCTGACATACTTCTAACCCGCCAACCTGAGGATCTTTACAATGAATTTAACTTTTTCAACTCTAACAGATGTCGTGATCTAGTAATTCCGCGTTTTCATTGTCTAACATCTGAACGTCAGTTCTTTGTCAACTCAGTAAAAATTTGGAATTCATTGCCGCGAGAAATAAAAAGTATTAATAACTCGAAACAAATGGGAAAGGAACTTAAACTTTACTTTAATAATGCATAGATTAAGTTAAATTCGCAAATTTGTAAAAATATGTAAAACTTGAATTTAAATCAATTATGTTCGTAGCTACTGTACATTTTATAAGCTACACTATAAATAAAATATTGTATCTTAAAGTGTAAGCTAATCAAGAAAATAAATAAATACTAATACTAAATACTAAAATATTTTAACCCAACACGAAAACCTATAAACTTTTAATCAAGACAAATCGACAGACGGGATAGGATCTTATCAGTCTGGGTCGTATCCCAGCCTCTTTTTTAAAATGAGGTTGCCATATTGACTATTTTGGTGGTCAATGCGACAATTTGGCCAAATTTCGAGTTGACTATCAACGATTAGTAATATGACAATCTTTTTGAATAATTTTTACCACTCAGGAGACTCACATACCTCAAAGTTAAAAGAAGTTGGTATTATTTTTTCAAAATAATTTGGCCCTATTTCAGTTTGTTAAAGTGCAATATGACCAACTGCTGAAAATTGAATTTATTTCAATATTGTTAAGTGCCACTCCATATCTCAAAAACGACTGCATATATTGATAGTGATAGTAGTGCCAACTAAAAATTTAAAACCATTGTTTGAACCATGTAACTTTTGCATACACTGTTTTTTGACAGTTTGATATCTGAAAATTGAAAACATAAGTATTTCAACAATAAGGCTCTGTGAAACAAGCCGTTGAACCTCTCTTCCGTCTCCTCAGTTCCCAATCCCCACATAATGGGTTGAGTCTCTAATTATACGCCATCATAAATTATCACAATAAGCAAGGTTTATCATCGAAATAATCATAGAACAACAGGATTTTAAGGAATCGGAGACTATTTTAATCTTCCTAGATTAACATATATAGACTGTCCCTTGCTTGGTGAGAAAACATATGTCTATGTCAACGACCAACTTTCATCTCGAAGAAGATCAACGCGTTTCTTGGAGGGTGCCTCGCCACTACCGCCGCCACGGACTGCTGGGGATAGCAATACTATAATACCACGCCTATCCCAAGGCTTCAAGTGGAGTGTTTTAAGGAGATTACATTCCACAGATAACGCGATGACAGTTGTCTCCCATTTCACTATGCATCTCATTTCGGTTCGGTCCTATTAAGAATTAAGAGAGCAGCATCAGGATGAGAATATCTTATTTTATATTTATTTGTTTTTGTTGTTGTAGTGCTGATGATAGTTTGTTTTTCAAGTCAGTGCCTTACTTCTGGTCTTTTGCTGCATGCTACATCAATTTTCTTCTAGAAATTTAGTTTTTTTTGGGAAAACTAAAAAGTTCTAAGCCTTTTGGTGTTTTATTGTCGTTTCCCAGAATCACTGCGATGAATCAGAATGATGGTGTTGTCAGTTGTTGGATGTTCATCTCCCAAGGGAGCGATGGACCCTGAACTCTGTTGTTGCATTCGCCCCCGATTAGTATTATTATTTTTTCTTCTTTGGGATTCTCAACGTTGGACGCTTTTAATTACTGATTTATAGATGTGACTGATGGTGCTAGAGTTGTTGTTGCTGTAAGTGATGTTGGCAGCAGCCAACAACGGAGCAGTGGTAGAAAATTTGTAGAGATGTTAACAAATTTTACTTCATGTTTTATTGCTCGACACCCAGAAGGAGAATCCAGAGATAATTTAAATGTTCAGTCTTTTCTATGGGTTGGAAAATATACGAATTTATTAACCTTTTTTTTGTATTTTTTTACTGTCCGGGGTTATAAAGTACAATGCGATGCGATGGAACAACAGAGGTTGAAGATTTAAGATTGGGAATGGTAATTAGTCTGATTAACGAGTACTATAGCGGGATCAAGTTGTGATTTGGAAAATGTTGAAGAAGTTTTTTTTTGTTTATAATTTTATTGGAAAGGAATGAGATACATTTCAAAAAAGATAAGACTTAGATTAGTTTGTCAACTTATATAACAAACAGATTGACATGGGAAGATAACATTGTCTAAATGTCTAGAGGGCAAGGTTAGAAAAGAAATTTTACAGATCATTAAAGATTTATGACAAATTATTTTGTTTTTAATTTTTGTTTGTTTAGTGGATTGTTAGGCTTTTGGGGAAAACATATTACGATATGACAGAAGGGATTTTTCGTAATTTTACATTACCAATACTTACATTTGCAGTTCTATGTTCTAGATGACTTTATGATTAACATCTTTAAGGTCTTTAATAAACTGATTGTGGAGCATTGACCATATTTTCACGTTAACCTGAATTAACGGTTTTGCCTTGCAGAATTGCGATTTTTTTTTTATGCTTGTGTGGCACATGGTACCGTGCTGTGTTCTTGACAATAACCTTTGTCGACATCAACATCTTTCAATATTAAATGATTAGTTATAATTCCACCGGCATCATTTTCGAATGAGTAAAGGTGGCCATAGACGACGAACATGATCGCCGAACATTCATTTCGTTCCGATTCTTCAAAGAGTAAACATCATGTGCGATAAGGAGCAAGTCGTTGCTCTTATGATAACTTATCTATGTGAAAGAAAAAACAAAACAAATAAAAAAAGAAAGTGGATGAAGGACTGGCTTTATAAACGCAATGGTCGTTCGCATGTTAACTTATTAAATGAGTTGCAGATAACATCACCAGAAGATTATAAAAATTTTTTGAGAATGGATTCCACAACATATGCAGAACTTCTTAATAAAATAAAGCCGTCTATTCAAAAAAGGAACACAAATATGAGAGATGTAATCACGCCAAATGAAAGATTGTCTGCAACATTGCGATTCCTTGCTTCTGGACAAAGTTATGAAGATTTAAAATTGTTAACAAATATTTCTGCCCAAAGCCTGGGAAATATAATAATAGAGACGTGTGAAGAAATAATTTTAGCATTAAAGGAATTTATTAAAGTAAGTATATAAGATATTAGGTACACAAGTAGCACATTATACATATGTAAGTATATTAATCATAATCTTGATATTGTGGATCGTTAAAAAGTTGTTGAATTGGTGACTGAATTGTTTCGTTACAAAGTATTTGTATATTTGATTGTCTGGGCGGATAAGCTGATGGTGATAATGGAGAACATGGTTCTGAATGCTGTCCACTTGATGTCATAGGAGAAACGGAGTTTGAATGGCTGTAATGAACACTTGGATTTATAAAATGGGGAAGTGATTGCCTTCCCAGACTAACGAAACTCCTCGAGTTTAATTTTCCCAGTTGTCCTTGAAGAATCGCATCATCAATTAATCGTTTGGCGAACAATTTTTGACGCTCGTCCATTTTTCGGAAGCCAACAGCCCACGATTCACTATAAATTGTAGCATCATCCTTTTCCGGTGTGTTTTTTGGTTGTTCCAGAAAGGAAACTGCTTTCTCTAAAAAATAGCTCTCCCCCCTTTTAAGTTTTTTTGCTCTCGGTTCCTAAAACAATAAAAATCATAATAAATAAATAAATAATACAAAAACTAAAATAAAAAAATATAATTTATTAATTTCAGATGCCAAATAATGAACAGGAGTGGAAAGTAGTTGCGGCCGAGTTTGAAAACAAATGGAATTTCAACCATTGCATTGGTGCTATTGATGGGAAGCACATAAATATAGTTAAATATAGTTAATCCGGCTCTTACTACTTTAACTATAAAAAACAGTTTAGCATAGTAATGATGGCGCTAGTAAATGCAAACTATGAGTTTCTAGGAATAGAGGCAGGCATCAATGGACGATTCTGGTATATTTGGTCAGTCACAATTGAAATACAACTACGATGAAGGTCTTCTGAATCTGCCACAACCAGAAAAACTTCCATTATCTGATGATGTTCTTCCTTACGTTATAGTAGGAGACGATGCGTTTCCTCTTTTGGAAAACCTGATGAAACCATACAGCCGCCATAATTTAACAAAAGAAGAGCAAACTTTCAACTATAGATTATCTAGATCTCGTCGAATAGTAGAAAATGCATTTGGAATTTTGGCCAACCGTTTCAGAGTTTTACATACAACTATAAATTTAGCTCCTGAGAAAGCAGCTATAATTACACTTACATGTTGTTATTTACATAATTATTTAATAAAAAAGAATATGTTTCATACTTGAGAAATAGTGGAAGTGATGAAACTGATTTTTCACGCTGCTACTCAAAACCAAAACTAGCACCAAACATTGACACGTTGATAGAGAAGCTTTTCAGAAAGTATAAGGAATCTTCCAAGCAATAAATTAAATTCAGCATTTAAACTTAAGCTGCGAGATGAAAGTGGCATTGAAGACGATTTTTCAATAAAAATCCGTATTATTTCGGTGCATTTTAACATCCGAATCGTCAAAGATATTTACCACATTTCTGGTAGTAGACAAGCTTGAGTTCATATGTTAACTAAAGTTCATAAACCTTCAGTTCTAAGTCTGTAATAAATACTTTATCATAATTTTTCAATGGGTTAATTATATATGTAACAAAATATCGGCCAAATGGCAGCAAACTCGGCGGCCAGCGGCGCACCTCTATCCCATATTCCAAATTCTCGATGACCTTAAGGCATAAATGAGGTTCTTTGCCGTTAATGTGCCCAATTATTTCATCATTTAGCTCTTGAATTGTTATAACCTGCTGAAAGTAGTCCAACGGTGTCAAATCACATGTTTCTGGCGGCAAATTGACATCGCCACTATGATAAAACACCGCCATCGAATTTCTCGTGCAAAAGAGCCAATATTTTGTTTGCTGTGTGACAAAAGGAACTGGTCTCTTGACGCTTTAATAGTAGAGTGACACAGAGCCAGCGAACGACGCCATATTATTGTATGCCTTCTTTTGACATCTCTCTTTAGTAAGGTTTGCCATTTCATGATGGAGAGATATACAAGCCAACAAAAAGTCAAATTTATAAATAAATACGTCAAATTTATGATCGTCATAATCGTCCTAGCAGATTAACAATTGGGCGTCTAGTTGAAAAATTTGAAAAGACAGGCACAGCACAAAATGCCCGTAGTGTCAAGAATATTGCTACCGCTAAGCTTCCACTTGCAGAAAGTCTCGCACACGTTCGTTGGGCATGTGACGTCGTTGTGGCGATTTTTGCGAAAAGACCTTGGCCTACATTCTTACTTACCTACTTACCTTACTTACTTATTGTGGCGCTACAGTCCTGTGTGAACTAGGGCCTCACCCCACAAACTTCTTGGGTGAGGTCACTTTCCACTTGTGCGTTGCACCTGATCCGCAGTCTTCCTCTACTGCGCTGTCCTGTGGGTGTGGATTCGAAGACTTTCCGGGCCGGAGCATTGGTTTCCATGCGCTCTATGCGACCCAGCCACCTTAGTCGCTGAACTTTTACTCTTTTGGCTAAGTCTTCGTCGCTGTACAGCCCGTACAGCTCGTCGTTCCATCTTCTCCTCCATTCCCCTTCGATGCATACGGGACCGTAAATCACACGAAAAGCTTTTCTCTCGAAGCGACCCAAGGTGCTTTCATCCGCTTTTGTCATAGTCCATGCTTCTGCACCGCACAGCAGGACGGGGATAATAAGTGTCTTTATATAGCAACACTTTGGTCCCTCGAGAGAGGACATTACCACTCAATTGCTTTCTTACTCCAAAGAAACAGCGGTTAGGAAGAGTCCTTCTGTGTTTGATTCAGCGCTGGTGTTTTTTTCTGCGTTTACAGCGGACCCTAGGTAGACGAATTCCTTGACTATCTCAAAGTTATGTTTGTCGATGGTGACGTTTTGACCAAGACGTCGGTGTTGTATGTCCTTTCTTGACGACAGCATGTACTTTGTTTTGCCCTCATTAACCATTAAACCCATTTTTGACGCCTCTGCCTCAATACTTACAAAAGCCCCATTGACATCAAGCTGAGTTCTTCCTATTACGTCATCAGCATATGCTAGCAGTTGGACAGACTTTTGAAAGATAGTGCCTCTAGTGTTGACATGTGAGCTCTGCCCTATCTTTTCAAGATCTATGTTAAAAAACCACATGAACGCCATCACCTTGTCGAAAACTTTTTTTGACATCGAAAGGTTCTGTTAAGTTGTTTCTAACCTTTATGGAGTAGCGTGAATTCTCCATGGTCATCCTGCACAAACGGACGAGTTTGCCAAAACTAGACAAGGCTCTATACAGCTAGTCCCTGTATATGCTGTCATATGTGGCCTTGAAATCGATGAAAAGATGGTGGGTGTCGATTTGGTGTTCTTGGGTTTTTTGCAGGATCTGCCGTAATGTGAATATTTGATCAACTGTGGACTTTCCTGGTCTATAACCACACTGATAAGGACATATCAGGTTGTTGACGATGGGCTGTAGACTTTCACATATTACGGGAGAGAAGATCTTATAGGCGATGTTAAGTAGACTGATTTCTCTAAAGTTGGTGCAGTTTAAATTGCCTCTTTTTTTCAGGATCGGGCAAACAATACTGAGGTTCCATTCATCGGGCATGCTTTCTTTCGACCATATCTTACAGATAAGTTGGTGCATGCTCCTAACCAACTTATCTCCAGCTGCTTTAAAGAGCTCGGCATTCAAGCCATCTGCTCCAGAAGATTTTTTAGACTTCAGCTTAGATATGGCAATCTTTACTTCGTCTGAGTCGGGATGACGGGATTGTTGGCTTTCGTCGTCTATGTTGAATGGATCATCCTGCCTGACAGCGAAATTCGGTTCGTAGTCGCCGTTATACAGTCTGCAGAAGTGGTCCTCAAATATCCTCAGCATTGACTGCGGTTCCACTATGATGTTTCCTTTTTCGTCTTTGCAGCCTTCGGTTCTGGGTTTATGTACCTGTGAATTTCGTTTCACCTGTTCATAAAACTTTCGAACCTCATTCCTGCTTTTATACCTCTCAACATCTTCGACCGCACACTTCTCATGCCCTCTCCTTTTCCTTCTGAGAAGTCGGCGTTCCTCTCGCCTCTTCTGCTCATAAAGCTCATGAGCAGCTCTCGTCCTTTTATGTAGCGCCGCTTTGCGTGCCTGTTGTTTGGCTGCATTTGCCTTCCGACATTCCGCATCAAACCAGGGGTTCCTTGTTGGAGGCTGCTTAAAACCCAGCACATCGGAGGCTGCTTCTCTGATTGCATCTTGTCGGAAGTGTTGTCGTGCAGGCTGTTTTTCATCATTATTCCACCAAAAATTTCTTCCCTTCCTTGCTTGGCATTAAAATCGCACAGGATAATTTTAATATCGTAGCTCATATGTTTTGACTGCTCATATGTTTTGACTAATAACTCGAAGAACATATCTTTGGTGTTGTCATCTTTCTCTTCTGTGGGGGCGTGCGTGCATATATCGCTGAATTTAGCCTAGATGCGTATGGTCATGAGGCGCTCGTTTATGCACCTAGAGCTCAAGACTTGTTGCCTAAGTATCGCACCAATGACAAAGCCGCATCCAAATAAGCGCTGTTGGTTTTCATGGTAGCAGTCACCATAGTATATGTCGCAGTTTTTCATCCTCTTCATTTCCTGGATGGCGGTGATGTCTGCCTTATAGCAGTCTAGGGCCTCCGCTAATAATTCGGCCACACGTGGTCTGTTAAGGCACCTAACATTCCATGTGCATATCCGAAGTTCGTTGTCCTTAATTCGTTTGCGTAGGTTATCAACGGTAATTAGTCCAGATCCGAGGCTTGTTGGTGCTTCGCAACTAAGAAGTAGGAGTTGATAGACAGAGGTGGGTTTTGAGAAAAATCCTGTAGACGCTTGTGTCTTCTTGAATGCACATGTCTGCTATTTGAACATCAGGCCTACATCCTTACAAGATTAAATTGACTCAAGAACTGAATCCGCTTGACCACAAGAAGCGTCGTCGTATGTTCGTGATTTGGGCTAAGTAACATTAAAATATGATTCGGATTTTCATCGAAAAATAATCTTCAGCGATGAGGCTCATTTCTGGATGAATGGCTTCGTCAATAAACAAAATATGCGGTATTGGTCACAGGTAAAACTTATTTTAAGCCTTTAAAGAAAATGCCTACGTAAACCCGTAAATCATAAACAAGGGCCTTGCTATTCCTTTCCAGTTTTCTTACCCCAAAAACTTGTCTTCAATAACATTCATAACTTGGTAAGAATTTCGCACCCTTTTCAATTAAGTGTTAAGAACGTCTATATCACCTTTTGTCTCACCTTGTTTTCACTTTGCAAAAAAAGTCTTTATTTCAATTAATACAACAACACAAAATGTACATATGTAGGTACAAAACAAGGACTCGCACTCAATTTTATTAATTAATCTAAATCGATTGGTGTTTCGCCTTGAAAAACCCATTTGTGATGTCCGATGTACCTTACCAACCTATGTACGTACGTCCAGTACACCTTCACCTATACCTACATAAAGCTAACTTAAACATTCAATGTTCTATAAATAATTGAAAGCATTTGCGTCCATCAGGGTAACACCAATCACTTCCTAATCATGTTACACACGCTTGTATACAACAAACACACAACATTCTTCGTTTTCTATTCTGATGCCACTGCCACTGCCACTAATTAATACAACTCTGTTCCCCATTCCATCAGCGGACGAAATGAGAAGTCTTTTTTGATCCCAAGAGAGATTTACCACCCCAATTGCAGACGATACGATGTACCTCCATACTCTCCACTAATTCATTTTGTAGAAAAGAAAAAAGAAGAAACAAAAAAACGGGACCAAGAAGAATACTTTATATGCATTACCCCAATCGATCAACATCTTGAAATGCTGGCAAAGGACCTATAAAGGATGATGATGAAGAAGTTGGACGGTGATGGCAGGGTGTTCCATCAACCATCACCATCGCCATCATCGACCACCATATGAGTTGGTCTTAACAACAAAAGCATCAGAAGCCACCAACGACAGCACCACATCAAACCTAACCAATCCAACCCAACCCTCCCCCAATCAACTATTGGGTTGATTCAAGAAATCACTTAACCAGAACAAATGGGATGAGGAGCAACTACCTCCGTATAATAGCAGCAACTTAGCATAGCCCGCCTTGAACCTTTATACATACTCCGAGGTACATACATCGTCGACTTCCTAGGCTTGGAATCAAAAGATTTATGCGAAGACAGATCACGGGAACATTCTCGCTCGTGTTTTTAGCGTCGTACTACATCATTTAGCACCATGTATCTTTCGACCGACCAAGCTCACTACACTCCTATTCGCCCAAAGAGCCAACGAACAGTAGACGGTAGGCTACAACACAATATACACGACGACGACGTAGACGGCATATTATGTTTGTACAACGATACGTACGAGCTTCCATTAGATAGAGAGCTGTAATTATTTTTCCCAGCAAGACAGGTTACCGGAAAGATTTCTAAGTTTTTTTCTTGCTGAGTGTATGTTGCTTTTTGTGCTCCTGCTCCGCCTTGTTAGCCTCATTTATAGGCCTATTGGACGGTCATTCATCTGGTTGCTCCCAAATATCCCGAACATCAGTGGAACAACACAGGAATGAGGAGTATCTATTTCAATACGCATAAAATAGTACGAAGCTTCTGCTGATGGTGCTGATATGTTCCTCCAGAAGAAAAGGCCCAGGCCTTGTGGAAAGCCCACCCAAATAGCGTACATACGATAATTACCATCTCATCGTCGTCGTCGCGTCCGCGTCTTGTCGGTCGGTAGAGCGGCGAGAAAGGTAAAAAGTAGATAGGTAGATACTGTTGCATCCGATGTAGAGGAACATTTATCGGGTTCCTGAGAGATACAGATTTCAGCTTCTGGTTGCAATTTTCTTTTGCTAAAACTTAACTGATGTAAACTTGTATAATCTACGCTCGCTGTACAGGTCGGCTACGCACCTCGCTTTTATTCGGAAGGATGCGATGCGATGATGGTCTGTTGGGGATAAAAGTTTCTTGTTTTTTTTTTTTGCTGATGGTTTGTTCTGTTTTCGCCATATTCCTTGTTGAGATCCTTGGCGGAGATAAGGACCGAGGTGTTAACACAAAAACTCCATTAAAAGTTCCGCTGCTGTTTTGTGTATTTATACACAACAAAAACCTATCTAGGCCAGACTTTGGAAAAACAGAAAAATTTTCCAGACATTGATTTATTTGAAACAACGAACGACGCGACGACGCACGGCAACGACGTCTAGCGGCTGCATCGTGAAAGTATACACAGTTACAGTTGTTGCATTTTATGCAGTAGCATTTAGAGGGGAGGGCTGCTGGTTGATGCTGTGATGCAAGTGAAAGAAACCATTTTTACTTTTATCACACGGTTGTCAGTGATGCCAAAGTAGACATTCACAGACAGACAGATAGACAGATATGCAGACAAAGTATTTAGGGTCGTATCGATCGAACTTTTTATTTTGTTGCATAACTGAAGTTTTATGGAAATGTGTGCACAAGTTTGAAAGCTCATTCCTTGAGTTTGTGGTTTTTATACAATTTTGTTTGTATTAAAATGTTTTATAGTATTTAAGATTTTGAATAAATGAATAAATTCATTGAACTATAAGCTGCTCAATACACTTTTTCAATTACTTTTAAACACAATTAATGAATTTAAATTACTAACTGCAAACAATTTAGATCTTGTTTTTTTGATGAAGAATTAGAAATACAAGGTATTCAATGTTTATTTCCGATAGTTCCCAACTCTGTTCGCCATATTCTTCGAAGACTGGAAATTTTCCGTTGAAGCTTATTTCCAAATGAAAGGACTTTGAAAGGCTGTTTCTGATGGTAGTGAGACGGAGAAGGATGCAACGAAAGCTCTTAAACGCAAAATCGGAGTTTATATTGCTTGTTGAAAGAGATTTGGGATTATCTAGTGAGGAGAGTTGGGCTCATCCAAAAGGTTTGTTTTACAAAATTGATAGATTTTTCTACCGTAGATGCGTACGTTAACGATGTTTTAAATACATCGTACAAGCTCAGGTCTGTTGGTCTTAACCTAGATGAAGAATTGATAGGATCAATGCTTTAAGCTGGTCTTCCCGAAGAATACAAGCCAATGATACTGGGAATAAAAAGCTCTGGGATTCTTATTACAGGAGACAGTATTAAAACCAAACTTCTTCAAGACGTTAATTTGGATGCAAGTCAAGATACTGCTTTTGTTGGCAAGAACAAGAAAAACTTTGGGAATAAGAACTTTAAGGGTCCTAAATGCTACAACTGCAACGAATTTGGCAATATTGCTGATAAATGTCCAAAAAAGAATAAGAACCATCAAAAAGAAAAGAATTCGATGTTAGGAAGTTTTTCCGTCACGGCTCTTGACAAAGAAGAATGGTATTTTGACTCGGGAGCGTCTGCTCACATGTGCTCAAATAGTGCATGCATTTCAAGTAAGATTGAAAATCTTAACTCTGAGGTAATTGTAGCAAATAATTCAAAAATGCAAGTCCAAGGTATAAATAAAGTCGATATGAAGGTAGTGGAAAATTCAAAGAAAGTGAGGTTGAATTTTTAGAAGTCCTTCACGTTCCTGATTTATGCATTAATCTTTTATCTGTCTCGAAATTTGTTTAGAAGGATTTTTCAATGATTTTTTCCAAGAATGGATGTTTAGTGAAAGACCAAAGGGGTAATGTTGTTGCAACTGCAAACTTGGTGAACAATATGTTTCGATTCAACAGACCACCCAATCAAAGTACATATTTTACAAAAAATGTAGCTTCACACTTTGAACTTTGGCACAAGCGTGTTGGGCATCCAAGTATTGAAAAAACACAAGCTATGATTCCGAAAGTGGTACAGAATATTGATTGCGAACTACTAACCTTTCTATTTTCACAAACTACGTTCTCAATAAAATGGAGGTAGGGTATGAGGTTGACCTCATCTATACTGACTTTGCAAAAACCTTCGAAAGAGTCAGCCATACCATTCTACTGAACAAACTATCAAGAATTGGTTTTCATTCAAATATTTTGCAACGGTTGAAATCTTATTTTATAGGCTGTATTTAATCTGTTTCCATTGGTAATGTTCTCTCCACTCCTGCACATGTGTCATCAGGAGTCCCTAAAGGTAGTCACCTGGGACATTTACTTTTTTTGATTTTTAATTGTGACATTCCACATATTTTTCACAATTCTCTTGGTCTTTTATTTGCTGATGGTCTTAAGTTTTATTGATGCATACAAAAAATTATGATTGCCTCCGCTTGCAAGATGACCTTAACATGCTTATTGAATGGTGCAAGAAAAATCAATTATCTTTAAACGTTTCAAAATGTCAATGTTTTTCATTCTATCGTTCATACTATCCTACTTTCTTCGAATATAAAATTGGCAGTAGTGTTCTTGATGAAAAGAAAGATCTTGGTGTTGTTTTTGACCTCAAACTCAACTTTATCAAACATGTTGAATATATTGCTGCAAGAGCTAAATCCATGCTTGATTTTATTAAATGAAATACATCAGACTTTTCATACCCTTACACTATTAAATCTCTTTTTTGTTCAAGTAAGATCTATTTAAGAATATTGTCGTATTGTTTTGGAACCCATACTATAGAATTCATATACTAAAGGGTGTCCCAAAATTAACGCGCGATTTGAATTAAATAGAAAACGCCGTTTTTAACTTCCCATAGGAAGTTATTGTAATGGGTCCGATTTGTCAAATTGAAAATTTTGACATTTCTCGACGTTTCAAGGTCCCTAGAGTCAAAATAAAAGATTTTTAGAAAGATGTCTGTGCGTGCGTGCGTACGTACGTTTGTACGTCCGTACGTCCGTACGTCCGTACGTTCGCGACGTTTTTTTCGTCGTCCATAGCTCAAGAACCAGAAGAGATATCGACTTCAAATAAATTTTGTTATACAGATAATAAGGCAAAAAGATGCAGAAAGGGCTCTCAAGAAAATTGCGTGGGTGGTTTTTTTACTATAGCAGTTTGAAAAAATGGTGAAAATTTTGGTTAAACCTAAATATCTTACGAACCAAAAACGCTAGAGACTTGAATTAAGATTTATATAATAGATTGTAACGTGATACCAAACAGGTATATTTTTTGAAAAAAATCAATATAACGGTTTTTTTATAAATCAATAAAACTGAAAAAAAAATTTGTCACCTCCAAAATTTTACGACTGAAATATGATTTCATCTCTAAAACAATTTTGTGCAACGAAAAATAATGTTTATGACACCTGATAAAATTTTGAGAAAAATCTAATTGACAGTTTTTTTACAAAAAATAAAAACCTAAAAAAAAATGTGTAAAAGTTGGTAAAAATTGATTTTCGACTCAAATATCTTTTCAAAACTTTGAGATATTGGCTTTAATTTACTTTTATCTTTCAAAACATCTCGTTGTCAACATTCAGTTGAAGTTTGAAAAAAATCGATTTGACATTTTTTGTACAAAAAATTAAAAACCGAAAAAAAATTAACAAAAGTTCGTAAAAAATGATTTTCGACTCAAATATCTTTTAAAAACTTTGAGATAATAGGTTCTAACTAATTTTTTCTTATAAGAAATATTGTTTTTAACATTAGGACAAATTTTGAGAAAAATCGAATTGACAGTTTTTTTTACAAAAAATAAAAACCTGAAAAAAAATTTATAAAAGTTGGTAAAAATTGATTTTCGACTCAAATATCTCTTCAAAAATTTTAAATATTGGCTTCAAACTAATTTTATCTTATAAGAAATATTGTTTTCAACATTTGGTAAAATTTTTAAAACATTCGAATTGACAGTTTTTTTACAAAAAATAAAACTCTAAAAAAAACAATACTAAAACTTGGTAAAAATTTACTTTCGGCTCAAATAGCTTTTCAAAAATTAAAAATATTGGCTTCAAACTTATTTTATTTCAGAGAAAATATTGTTTTCAATATTCAGTTATTTTTATATAAAAATCCAACAGTCCGTTTTTTTTTATAAAAAATAAAATCTACAAAAAATAGTGCCCAAATTTGGTAAAAATACATATACACAAACTTTTAAGCAAGACAAATCGACAGACGGGATGGGAAGTTATCAGTGTGGGTCGCATCCCAGCCTCTTTTTAGTCTTTTGATAGTTATATCTTTATTGACTCGTAAAGTACATATGATAGGGTTAGGTATGAAATAACATATCGGACAAATGGCCTCCACGGCTTTGCATGCATATGCGTACTCTTTTGTTGAAATTTTCCATGACCATTTTGCATAAATGTGGCTGAATTTCGTCGATGCAGCGTTGAATCTCCTCCTTTCCTTTAATGCACGGGTGGTTGTGGGCTTGTTGACACAGACTTGTGATTTCAAATATCCCCATAAAAAGAAGTCTAATGTTGTTAAATCACACGATCTAGGAGGACAATTTTGATCACCGAAACGAGAGAGTACACGACCGGTTAATGTCTCATGCAGTAATTGAATTGTTTCACGGGCTGTATGACATGTGGCACCGTCTTGTTGAAACCACATATTGGACACATCAATATCATCCAATTTTGGCAGAAAGAACTGATGTTCAATAATCCATTCAACGAACTCTCTTCTCTGTCCATGGTCATTAGGCTTCAATTGTTGTCTTAATTGAACTTTGTAAGCATGAAGACACAGATCTTTGGTAAGTATACGCTGTAGAGAGGTTCTTGAAATTTGCAATTCTTGTCCACGACGTCGAATTGAGGTTCCTGGGTTGTCAGCAACACTCTCACGCACTGCACCAACATTCACATTTGAACGGCTTGTTTTTGGACGACCAGTGTGTTTGGTGTCTCCAACGGATCCAGTTTCCATGAATTTTTAAATTAATCTCTTCACAGTTGAAGAAGTTAAAACACTATTCCGACCATATTTTGTATGAAATTTTCGAACTGCAGCCGCCAAGCTTTCACTATTTTTGAAATATTCTTTAATAATGAAGACATGTTGTTCTATCGTGTAACGCTCCATTTTTAATAACCCTATACTGTTAGCTGTCAAATTGCTTTTTTTCAGGGTTGCCAATACTTCACTGCACAAATGGCGGCAAATTCAAATCTTGCGTTAATTTTGGGACACCCTTTATTGAGAATTGAAAGAGAAAAGGTTTGTTGTATGGAAACTTGAAAAATTGAAATTTCTTCATATGCTACGAGATGCAAACTTATCGGTTACAGTCACTTGAAAAACGACGTAAAATCTTTGTTTTATTTTTGCGTTATATTCTATTGCATTAAAGCAACTGCCCATACCTTCTATCTTTAATTGTTAAATATACCTTCTCGTCAACTTAGAGACTATATTTAATTCCACATAAGCTACCATAGGATAAATTACGCAGTTAATGAACCTAAAACTCGCTGTGTTAGGGAAATCAATTCTGTCTCTAATGTACATTATAGACTTTGACTTCCATATTAATAGTCACCTTAAAAAATAAACTTGTAGTCCATTGCCTAAATATATATATTATAATTTTGATCGTGTTGAATTAAAAATTGCAATTTTTTTTATTAGAACATTTAATAAACTTTATTTAAGTATAAACTAATCTTCATATAATTTGTGTGCTGAGCTTACTAAATTGTTATTTATTTTTTAAAAGAATATTTTTGTGAGAAAATTAAAGGTAACTAATCAAGAGAATTTATATAATTAAAAACAAAAATTGGAAAAATACGCATTGTCATTGTATTTATTATGAAATAAACATTTAATTTTGAAGCATGGGGTTTTGTTTTTAAGAGTAATTTTTTAAATTTAAGAAAATCATATTCATAATCATAATCAAATTACTTAAAAATTACGAGATTACTTAACATTTGTGTACCCTTAAAAATAAAAAAAATATAAAAAGACAAACTATTTAAAAAAAAAAAACATCAGAGAGTATAAATTAAAAATTCAAAAATTCTTTTCTTAAATCTCGAAGTATTGTTTGTAAATCTTTAATTTTAAGATTTTGTTTCAAGTCTGGTGGAATGTAAAAAATAATTTTTATAAGTTAGTTGGATTTTTCTTAAAATTTAACCACACAATTATTCTGAATTTTATCATTTTTTGTTAATAAAATATTTGAGCTAAGAAGTTTTTTGTTTTAATTTGTTTAAATCATAAAAAAAAATGTTGGCTAAGCCAAATTCTGTAGTCTTTTAATTCTTTTAAAATAATATTTTTTTTTAAACTACGGATTTCTTAAAATTTG
This sequence comes from Eupeodes corollae, assembly GCF_945859685.1. Lineage (NCBI taxonomy): Eukaryota > Metazoa > Arthropoda > Insecta > Diptera > Syrphidae > Eupeodes > Eupeodes corollae. The sequence continues at coordinate 283,309,108 of NC_079147.1, forward strand.
AATTCTATCGACGTTGAAAAGTCGGAAAATATCAATATTTCTAGTTCAACAAATTGGACCCATTTCATTATTGACTGCTTTTACACAGGGTTAAAGATTTATGCTCATTAACACGGTTTTTAATGTAGCTTTACAAGAAAAAGCCCAGAGATGTCAAGACGACGAGAAATTACGCGGCCAGGAAATGTCAGTTACTTGATAACTCTCAGAACCCCAAATACGACATTTTTGTTTATTAACCACCGAGTGAGAAATGTTCTTCGTCGCGTCCAACGCCTGTTTTTCAAGCACCCATTCGACGCCTCTACGACGTTGTGAATGGTCAGTTGGCTTCAGTGTTTGTGTGAACTACACTGTTTGTAGGTATTCATCCAAACGCAAAATACGTCATAATGTGCCGTAAGCCAGTCCTAATTTCTGAGAACGACGAGGAACATTGTTGGACAATTATGAAAATTATAAACTGCTCTTCAAGCACGATATGTGGATGTGGCATAGTCACAATTTTTGTAGTTGGTTTTAACAACTTGCATGCGTTGTGCAATAACAAGGCGGTCCATTTTCGTAAAAATAGGACTTTTATTTGAAAAACAAAAAAAATTTAACAACATTGTTTTATAGATATCGAATTCCAACTCTCTACTTTTGAAACCGCAACTGGATATAGTTTTGAAAAAAAATCAACTTATAGTTTTTTAATAAATTGAAAAAAATACTGAACAAAATTATTTTTAGTTTTTTACTTCGAATATTTTACGAACAAAACAACGAAAACATCTCCAAAATAACGAACAAAAATGTTTTTTACATCAGGTAAAATTTTGAGAAAAATTCAATTGGCAGTTTTTTCTTACAGAAAAACTATACAAAAAAAAACATTACTAAAAGTTGTTAAAAAATGATGAATGGAAATTACATCTTTTCAAAAAGATAAGATATTGACCTCCAAATGAATTAATTCTATGCTTTTAAGAAAAATTAAATCTGTATTTGTTTATATAAGAAAAAAAAACTTTTAAGAAATTTTTCTAGTATTGGTAAAAACTGGGTTTCGACTAAAAATCTCGTCACAAAATAAGATTTTAATATGAAACTATTTCATAATATTGTTGGTGGTTTTTAGTCAATCTTTTATAAAAATTAATCTGACACTTATTTAAGAAAACAAAAAAACCTACAAAAACAACAAAAAATGATAAGAAATAGTTTTCGATTCAAGTATTAAGAAAATAAAGAAAGATATTGATTTCAAATTATTTATCTCATACAAAACATTGATATGAAGATTTTGTTTAGGTTTTAAAAAAATTACTGACAGGCACGGATAGGAACATCAGTGTGGGTCGCATCCCAGCTTCTTTTACATTTTTTTGAATCATACAAAAAAACTGTTGTTATCTTTTAAGAAATGTGTTCTTAAAACTATGCAGTCTTATTTAAAAACGCTGTGTAGAGCCTGCATAAAAGTTATGCAATCTCTATAATGCCTTTATAAAACTTATGCAAGGTTGCATAGTCCCATAATAAGCTTAACGCGTTTTGAGGTCGAATATTGCATACATAAGGAAATTATTGTTATTATTATTTTGTAAATGTCATTTTGATTTCTCTCCATTATTGAAATAAAAAATAAAAAACAATAATGCCTTTCCAGTTTACCTCGTTTATTAATGATTTTAATAATATTTAAATCGAGTTTTACCAACTCATAGAAGGTGGTCAGTTAATGAAAAAGGATCAACAAAATGAGCGTAAGCAACGAAAAATTAAAAAAAAATAGATTTTCGGAAGAGAAATAAAAATAATTTTAATTATCCTTTCGGACCTCGGCAGCGGCAATAGAGAAGACCACATCCCCAAAATATTCAAGTATTGGCTGCAATAAGATATTGGGGACGGAACGAGGTAAGTTTGCACTAAATGTTGACACTAATTCAAAATATGTACCTTTTATGATTTGTTTATAGATTGAAGACGATGCAGCAGACATCCACGATTTTAGCCGACTTACGCTTTGCCAAAATTGTAAGCGATAGACTGGAGTATTAGCTACCAAAAGACCTTCGTTCATCAAAACTTCTTTTTTCTTTTACGAACCAGCTAAGAACTATGAACAAGTTCTCTTTCTCTCAAATACGGAAGTGGTTGGGGCTATTGACTGTACACACATAAGGATCCCAAAAGTAGGTGGCCCATCACGGCAGTACTATATATAAACAGAAAAAGGTACTACTTGCTAAAAACCCAAATAGTATGCGACGCATCCCTAAAAATTATTGACATTGTTTGGCCCTGGAGAGGCAGCACTTATGAAGCACAAATTTTTAGGGAAAGCAGGATTTAACAAAGATTTGATGATGTTCAATGGGTCATCTGCTTGGGTATGGTGGGTACCCTTGTACTAATATCCTCTTTACCCCCGTTTTGAATTATTTGTTATGACAAATAGCTGATTTAATAGATAGATAAATGGAATAGATTGCTCCATTTGGGTACTTTTTTGACATAAGCAATGTATAACTAAAATGTAGCAACATTTTTAAAAATGGAAATTTTCGCAACGTTACATAGAGTCTACATAAATCCTTATGCACTGTATTCATCTGTTTAGCGAATTCTTTCAAATAAGACTGATGGAGTTTTAAAATTTTAATTCTAATTACCTAAAAAATTTAAAAAAAAATTTATATTTTGAGTTAGAAAAATTAGGCATTTCATTTTGGTTCTTATAAAAAGTTTACACTTTTAATTCCCGTTACTTAGATCGCCCATGAACGTGACGTTGAACTTAAAGGCCCTAAAATTTATTTTGGAAAATTCTACTTTTCAAAACGTTCACATTTAAACAATTCTAAAATCCGTCAAAATATAGAATATATGTACAAAAGTCAAAAAAAATTATAACGACATCGCTTATAAAGAAATATGCATGGTTACTTGATGTGACGTAAAATTTATTTCCCGGCAGAGATTCATACAAATTGTACTAATCGAATATCGCCTATAGCTAAAAATTGGTTATAACAAACAGTTTTTATTTGCAAACCTCATTTTTGAAAGTATTAAAAAAACTAATGCAATCTTGTTTACTATTAAAGATAAAACTTAAATAATTTTAAAGCTCGAATTCAAGGCACAGAATAGGTTGTTCCTCAACCATTAGTTTAGTTAAATCTTGCACAACAAATAATATTGACTTTAAAAAAAAAGAACAAGAAAACACTAGACATAACGCGGAAATCTCCAGTCCCATGGAGATCATTATGACAAGTTTTTTTTTACTGTGAAAGAAGATAAAAATAGTTTTTTGAAAATGCGTTATGATTTTCAAGGCCCAGAAACTTATTCAAAGCTTATTTAATAATCTATACACGGTTTATATCAAGTTTGTCACTTCAAAAGTTGATTTTCAATGCGAATTTCATTTCTCATCCCATCATTAAAGTCTAAACAAACATGCTATATTAAATTGACTGAACTGATACCAAAGTTATTAATGAGTACAAAAATGGGTAAAAGTTCAATAATTTCAAGAATTTTTTTAGAGGGTGGGTTGACCTAAGAATGTTTTAAGGACTTACGTATGAAATAAAAATTCAACATGTGATTTTGAGTTAGCTTTCTAGAATGAAACCCATCTTCAAGTTAATCGGCATATTCACTCTTTAAAGCTTTATCTCGAAAAAATATACCAACTTTAAGGTACAATTTAGACCTGCAGACATTAAAACAATGGCCACATTAACAAAAATAAATTGGTTATACACATATTGATTAAGTACAAACCAAATAGCATTAATACCTGGCTTTTTCCTGGAAAATTCTTTCCCACGCCACAATACACCATATTGTCTGTTAAATATTTGTCTCTCTTAATATCTATCTCGTATCTATATCCTATGTAAGTATTGAAAGGAAACAGTCAATTAATCGCAAAACAAATGAATAGAAATAGGTAGGTCTGTAGATACGTACCTATTGAATCGAAATTACTCGTAATTAACCATCATTCCCCCAAAATCACAAATCACCTGGACAATTTGCAGAAAATCCAAGTAAATTGCATACAACTTAAAAAAGGATATCCGCCAATCAATCACTGAAGATTGTAGTACCTTACCTGTATATATATGTATGTACCTACCCAGTACCCACCTATCGGTATATCAACGTTTGTAGCCTTATACAGGACAAAGAAAAGATATAGCAACCTATTCTCAATTGCAAACATTTCAATACTCATTAGGGTCGTCCTTTTCCAGATACGTCTCTTAATGATTGTATAGGTATAGGTATGTATGTCTGATGGGATTCTGGGTGATGGCTATGGGTCTAGGGTATGGGTATTGCAGACATATATGCGATCATCATTAATTGAAAAGTCAAATTGAAAATGTCTCTTCGACGTCCTGGCTGTTGCTGGGAAAATTCTCTGCTCTGTATGGCGGGTCTGGGTCCTGGCACTGCCTTGAAGGAGAGATTCCTTTATACCTACATCTTCACCCACGTATGGTATACATGTTTCTATAGATATTTATTTGTTGCTCCATCATCAGAGCAGCAGATCCACCATGACTATGGGACTTCGCCTCACTCTGACACACATTTTTGTGTTAAAGCAAAAGAGCCATTCAATTCCAATTGAATGTGTAGCTGTATGTCGTACTACATTATAGACAGTCCTTGTGTACTTCTTGTTTTCATAATGTCCTTGTCCGTGTCCTGTTTTCCTTTTTTATTTTCATTTGAATCTCGAAACGGATCGGATATATGGTGAATTGCAGATGTCATTTGTTTGCGTTCTTTTTAAAAAGCAAGTGACTGATTGATTTTTTCCTTTGCATACTCATACTCAACTCATCCCATCTCATATCCTGGCGAGAAGAACCCACTGCGACGAGGACGATGGTGATGGCGATGTTGCCGGTGACGGTGAAGGTAACGTTAACGCTCCTCTCGATGACCTACCTCTGATCAATGTCCTGGTTTTTGTTCTTCTTGGCTTTTTGTTCTGCTGCAATTTTCAATTCCTTTCTGATTTCCCATTTTAACCATTTTTCCCAATTGAAAGAGCAAGAATCCTTCGGTGCTGCCGATGCTGGTTTGGATTGCATTCTTATATCGGTATATGTCCATGGATATGATATTCCCATGGGGCATTGGTTCCGTTTTTTAAAATTTGTTTTGTCCTCTTTCAATATTTTCTTCTTCTTTTTTGTTGGTAAATTTTTTATTCCACCTTATCCTTGCATTTTGCATTTTTAACATCGACATCCGATCGGACATTGTGTCAGGACGAACCGAACAGTATTTCAATTTGGAACGGACCCACTACCAACCACTTGCTCTCACACAAAATTCAAACATAAAACAGAGCAAACAGATCGGAAACAATTAATCAACGGGAATGCGGAACAATAAATTCATACACCTTTGCCTTGAGGTGAGGATATAGAAGTTGGGAAAATATCCCGCTGCCGCACAGCACAGAATTCACAATTCAGAATTGGTATATCGAGAAAGCCAAGGAAGTAAAAAGGAACAAGGAATATAACGAGACAAAAAGGAATCCCACACACACAAAAATTACCCTCAGACCTGTGAAATGTGATAAATGCGGTGAACAATTACACGTATCCTGCCAAAGGACTGACCATCCGACTATCCGAGGATGACAATAAGGTAAAGTGAGATTTTATTGCACCGTCCTTCCGGCCTGTCTATTACACGCTCGTAACTGGGAATATATATTGCATTCGTATTCCTATATCGTATCCTTCGTTCGTAGCTTGAAGGTATTTCCTACCTACGAGCTACGACGACGACACGGTGTGGCTTCCTTTTATGTTTCCATACCGCGTCTTATGCATCTTTTGTGCAATTTTAAGATAGTCCTGGGTGATAACTCGACTCTTTCTTCTTTTTTTTCTTTGCTCGTCGTCGTCGTTCTACTCGAGTCGACTCGAACAGATGTGCGGTTTGATTTGGTTAAGGATTTTCGTCCTTTTTTCCTTCTTTTCAATTCTTCGTCTTTTTTCCGGACAAGGCATTGTTATCCAATTTTTGGCTACAATTGTGTTTTTTTTTTTTGCTACTGGGACTAGCCGGGGGCATTTATGGGAATATGTGGCAAATTGTCAAAATGTCCTTTTTCGTATATGGTATTAAAAGGTGCAGGGTAGGTAAGAGTAGTGTGAAGAGGATGAGGTTTGAGTATGGTTTTGTTTGGGTATGTGGAAGGGCTTTGCAAACAAGTCAAAGTCATATAGAGTTGCATTTCATTGCATTATTCATTTTTATTTGTCTCCTTCCGGGGGGAAAAACATCTGCAATTGGATTTGTGTTTGTTTGGTTCTTCCTTTTTTTGTGCTGCCGACAAATAAGGAATTAAGGATGTTTTTCTACTTAACAAATAAACGGAAGAAAATTGTTTGTTAATGAAAGTGAGCCTATATTTTATACACAATCTTATTCAATATAGAATATAATAGGACGCGATATAGGAAGAAAAAACAGGATTACATGGCTATTTAAAAAAAGGACCATAGTTTGTTCAATTTGTTTCAAATTGATGTTCTTACTTTTGTTAGACAATTTGTCAGGATTTGATTTGCTTTTTCTTTTTGTAAAGGTTATGGAGGCAAAAAGGTGTTAAGAAAAACAAACAATAAGAAATGCATTTTGTTAAAAGGATGTGAATAAGAATTAAATGACAAGTGTAATGAAAGGACATGAGATCATTAATCAATATTAGATAATAATATAATTTTATGGTACCTAATTGTTCAGCTGAAGCAAACATCCGCTGAGGAAGAAAAAAGTTAAATTTGGGAGAAAATACTTTGGTATTTTAAAGGAATATGTATGAAGGTACCTTATCCGGGCTATACAATTTGAAGAAGCTATATGAACAATTGTATAATTGTATACAAAAGTAATATATCCTTATTTTGTAAGACTCCTAAATTTCAGTCTTCTAGAAAGAACACGGTAGGAATCCTGAGATTCAAAATCCAGAAACCAAAACACGAAATATCCTAGACGCCAGAATAATTAAAATCAATTTTGCAGAAACCAATAGATACGTCAATCCTTGAATTTCAAACAAAACATTTGTTTATTTTCTTAACCTTTGGCCCGCGTTGTAGTCACCTAATTTTATGGCATAAAACCCGAACGGCTAATTTGAGAACGTAGCTACTTTTCAAAACAAGAACTACGCTTGGAGGATTTTTCGATTTCTCGAAAGAGACAGTACATGTCAAAAAAAACTTTAGGGATTGTATATAGTATAAGTTATATTAAGTAAAGGAAGACCAAAAATATAATTTTAAGTTATTTAATTTGAGGCTCTTCTTAATATTATTAAAGTTTCAAATTTCTATTTGACCACAATAATTTACTAATCTTGCAATATTTTTTGGTTCGATGTCAACAAATTAAACCCAAAAATATATATCTAAAAATCGAAATATGAAGTTTATATTTATTTATTGGACAAATTAAACGTTTACATTTATACTGGACAGATAGAGTTTTGTCTGCAACAAGAGCGAAATTATTATTTTAGAAAGGATTGTGTTGTCCATAATTGAAACCTCACCTTATTGTTACGTTAATGGTTCAATTAGTTAAAAAATACAGACAAGAAAGAACTTGATACTGTATTTTTCAGAATAGGGTAAAACACAAAATACTTTATTTACTGATTTTGAAAAGTTAAAATCTTTTTGTTTAAAAACACAGTTAAAACGATTAAAGTATCTCATTTAGCTGTCGAAAATACTCATCAGTCAGATATTAGATTCGGATTTGATTCTATGTGTAATTTTGAAAAATCTTGAATGTTATGTTTGAATTTTTTTTTATTTCGTTTGTTTCTTTAACAAATTTTTTAACCGTCTTTAACAAATTTTTAATTTTTGTCTCCAAAAAAAAACGATTTGAATTTTAAACTTCCCATAGGGTGTTATTGTAATCGGTCCGATTTGTCGAATTAAAAATTTTGACATTTCTCGACGTTTTAAGGTTCCTAGAGTCGAAATAAAAGGTTTTCATAGTGGTGTCTGTGCGTGCGTGTGTACGTACCTTCACAACGTTTTTTGGTCGTCCATAGCTCAAGAACCAGTATAATAATGCAGAAAGATGTAGAAAAGACTCTAAAAAAATTAGTGGTTGTTTTTTTTTTATCATAGAAATTTAAAAAAAGAGGCTGGGATGCAACTCACACTGATAACTTCCCTTCCCGTCTGTAGATTTATCCTGCTTAAAAGTTTGTAGTTTGGTTAAAAAAGTTGTCAATTTAATTATTCATAAATAGTTTTCATAGTTCAGTTTGAAAATCTAGTTTTTTTTAAATACATTTTTAATCGAAAACAAATGTTTACCAATTTTAGTAGCATTTCTTAAATTTTTATTCATTGGAAAAATGCAATTAATTTGAGAGATATCAAGAACCAAACAACACCAAATTTAGCTACTTTTTTATGAAAAAACGGACTGTTGGATTAAAAAACAAAACTACTGAATATCAAAAACAATTTTTTTGTGAAATAATAATATTTTTAATTTTTGAAAAAGCTATTGGAGTACGAGGTAATTTTTTACCAAGTTTTAGCAAAAGGTTTTTATTTTTTGTAAAAAACTGTCAATTAGATTTTTCTCAAAATTTTACCGAATGTTCAAAACAATATTTCTTAAAGGATAAAAGAAGTTTAAAGCCAATGTCTCAAAGTTTTGAAAAGATATTTGAGTCGAAAACCAATTTTTAAATACATTTATTAATTTTTTGTTTAGGTTTTTATTTATTTTTAAACTGTCAATTCGATTTGTCTGAAAACTTTTCGGAATGTTAAAAACAATTATTTTGTAAATTTTTTTTAGGTTTTAATTTATTTTTAGAATATCTTTAAATGTTTGTATAAAAATCCAACAGTGTTTTTTTATTAAAAAATTACAAGCTACAAAAAATTGTGCGCCAAATAGCCAACAATCTCAAAAACTCGTAAACAATAAAAGATATTGACTTCAAATAATTTTAATTCATCATATTTGTGTTTGTTTATTTAAGAAATAAAAACTTCTAAGAAATGCTACTTAAAAATTGGTTTTCAAGTTAAATTCTCGTTAGCAAAAATAGGATTCGAAATCAAACTATTTCATTATATGCAAAATATTGTTTGTAATTTTGTAAGAATAATGGAACTGACAACTTTTTTAACAAAAACACGAAAACCTACAAATTGTTAAGCAAGACAAATCTCTTTTTTTTAAAGTGGAACACAAATTCGTTAAAAGAACAAAAATGTCTTCAATACGTTTTTGCGTTTTTCAATGAGGAACTGTTACTACGACAAATTTACTTTACGAAACGAGTGTGTGAAACGTGACAAGAGGGCAATTGTGGATAAACTTGCGGAAAACGCGAAACATGCTGCAGGAAGAGGCGACGCAAGGGAGCTGTATCAAATCACTAAGGCAATGTTGGACAGCGTAGTAGCACTAACACTAACCATCCCGTGTTAGATTTGAACGGCAACATTTTAGTGACGATAGAAGATCACTAAATCTGAGCTGAATGCAGAATTGAACAACATGCACGGATCTTCCAGGGGTATTAACACCAGTCCCCCAACAAGTGCAGGGATAAGTAATGCGATATATCTTCTAAAGAAAAACAAAGCAACTGGATATGATGGTATTCCAGGAGAATTCCTAAAAGCAGACCCTGAGTAAGATTCCCGTATTTTGCTTAAACTCGTGCAGGCTGTCTGGGAGAGTGAAACTTACCCGATAGACTTTTAGGGTGGAGTTATTATAAAGTTACTAAAGAAAGGAAACCTCAAAAACTATAATAACAGTTTTGTCCATTTTTCCGAAGTTAATGTCAACTGTTATTTTCGAGAGGATAAAGTCCAGGATCGAGTTTACCCTAAATAGGCACTAAGCAAGGGGGGTTTTCTCAGTGGCCGATCGTGCGTTGACCACATCAACACCATGCGAATCATACTCGAACAATCATCAGAGTACCAATCATCGCTGTACCTAATGTTTGTAGATTTTGAGAAGGCGTTTGATCGTGTCAATCGTGAATGCATCTGAAGATCACTTATTGCGCGAGGAATCCCTGCGAAAATTGTTGCTGTTAATAGAGAATCGTGCAACAACGCAAGGTGTTTTGTGTTTCACAATGCACAGCTTTCCGACTCCTTCGATGTGCGTCAAGGAGTGAGACAAGGAGATGTCTTGTCACCAATTCTGTTTTAGCTGGCGATTGGCGATGTAATGACTTCCACGGTGGGTACAAATGAAACACACGGTATGTCTCATGGCAAACAACACGGCAGGCTTAAATCAGATGTATTATTCACTGCAATTAAATGGAGAAGTGGCTGGCTTAAGGATACACACAAATAAGACCAAAGTAATGACCACGGGCCAAAGCACACAAGTTATTCTAAGGCAGAATGCCATAGAGGAGGTCGAGCAGTTTAATTATCTGGGAAGTTATATAGCTCTCGATGGCGGAACGGACCTGGATGTTAACAGTAGAATAAACAAAGCCCGTAGTGCATTTCAAATCCTTTCTCCTGTGTGGTATTATAGCAACATATCGCTACGCACCAAGTTGAAACTCTTCGAATCCAACGTCAAATCAGTGCTATTACGAGTATATGCTTCTGAAAAATGGAAATGCTCTGCCAACATCTTTAGCAGACTACAACCTTTCGTTAACCGTTGTCTGCGCTCTATTGTGAAGATCTGGTGGCCGCATACCATTATTCCACTCTGTGTAATAGGGTCGAACAGAAAAAATTAGACATCATGAAACGAAAATGGCGTTGAAGAGGCCATACACTGAGGAAACAGGACGACAAAAAAGCAAAATAATTTGTCCAATGGAATTCTAAGGGTAATAAACGCGTTGGAAAACAAAGACAACTTGCAGGTCAACAGTTTTGAATGAGGCTCGGTCTCAAGGTAATCAATCTTGGCCACAGCTAAGGTTGGTGCCCTATGCTCCAGGAAGAGTTGAAGTTGTTCTGTTGATATTTGTCGATAGTCAACTTGCATTTGGGAAAATTGTGGTATTATCTACCAAAGTAGTCAATATAACAATCTTATTTTATAAAATTGATTACTTGAACAATTTTTGATTGTCAATTTCGGGTAGTCAATATGAAAACAAAAGTAGTTAATAGAACAACTTCGGTAGCCAATATGATAATTTGGTTGTTCAATTGAGTAGGCAGTAACTACCAAATTTGACTTTTAAAAATTGTTGCAGTGACGGTAGTCAAATAAGATTTAGATCTACCGAAAAATGTGTCATATTGTCTTCTGCAGCTGTCAAATTGACTATTGCAGTTGTCGCATTTAATATCACGGCTGTCACATTGGCAACAGCAGCTGTCATATTAAATATTGGGCCTCATACACTACATAGCCTCAAAACTTGAAACTCTAGCTCCTTCTCCAATTTGAAAATATTACGTCTCAAGGACATGATGTGATACACTGATTTTCATTAGAACTGAGGCCATCAAAGAGAAAAAAAAGAAAAGTTGGTCAAAATTTGATAGCAATTACAAAAGCTTGTTCGAACAGTTTTATGTTAAGATTATTAAAAGGGACTTCTAGGATTTGGGAGCGGTCATTTTGTTGAAGCTACATTAATTAAATTGGCTTTCATTTATCAACAATTTTTCTGGCAATGATTTTGGTTAAAGGATTTATCAACATTCATATGTCAGTAAAACACAAGATCTACTGAAAACATCTGTCAAAATCTGCATAAGTGTGTGCAGTGAAAACAGAGTATTGGACATTTTCCGTCATGATTTTGGACACAAGAAAGTTAAACCGACCAAGAAAGATAAGAAAAACAATCATAGACAACCATAAGACCAATTTTTTGATATTGGGAAGTTGAACGGCTTATAGTGCATTCTTAAACGATTAATTTCATCAACCAAATTTCTATTTAAAAAGATAGGAAGCACTCAATAAACGACCCTTTATATGTGCATAGATAAGAAACCTTTTTGATTTGTTCAAATATGGCAAAAGAATTCAGTTGGAATAGCAAGCTCGTGAACACCTTAAACCAATGAATGAAATTACATTATGTCCTAAACAATAATGTTTGGATTGAACTTGAACAAAGCAAAAAAATCAATTCTACTGTAATGTTGCCATGTTAAACATTCTTAGTATAGTTTTTTCTATTATTTTGCAAAGATTCGCCCCTTTTATGGCAGAAGAAACTTATCTAGTTGAAATAGTTAGAAGAAATGTTTGTATGCAGTAACCAAAAATCTTCTAATATTATGGTCAAAACCTCGGTTACTCAGCATTTTTTATCATACATTTCCTTTTTTATGTCATGATCATATCACAGATGCATATATATAACCATATCATAATAACCCTTAACCATAAAATTGAATGTGAAATCTTTAAGACAAGTTTATAGATAAAAGAGCATCAAAAACTTATATCAGTTCCTAAAATCTTTCTTTCTCTGCTCTGATGATGTCAGTCTGTCAAACGTATTTATAAAATTTATTAACTTAATCCCCTTTTCTTTAGCTTTAATACCTTCCAACAGCTATAGGTAGGTATTTCGCCATTATAAGCATAACTTTAGCCCTTTTATAACTCTGCTGCGATATACTGATTTTCACATCACAACATAATACGTATAAAAAATGATAGTCCTTCGCATAAATGCCGTCCTAATCTCTTAATTGCCCTCAATCTTTATACTTTTTTTCTTTCTCATTCTCATAACTCCTGCTCTTTTGTGTACTCCGTTATAAGCGAATATAGTACAAGATTTTTTCTACCGGAAGTGCAAATGTATATTTTCTAATCCATTAGACATGCTGCCAAAGAGAGTGCGACAAAATTGTCATCAAAAACATTTTTTTCCCACATTATACAGCAGCAGCAGCTTACTCCTTGTATGTGACGACCGAGCTTGAACCTCCATATAGCAGCCCAGAATCGTCCTGACAACGCAGATAGACTGAAAGACCAATGTGCTGCCACTGCCACAGCAACAGCAACACAACGTGTATCATAATCGTAATATCCGCGTCAAAAAATTCCGTTATGCTTGCACAGATAAAAACGGAAACGCGTTACATTTCCTATATAACGTTGTTTTTTTTTCTTCTACTGTTGTTGTTACATTGTATCGTATTTAATAGTCGTCCTTGCTGGTCCTTGCTGAAGGAAGAGCAGCGCTTACAATAAAAAGCCTAGAATATGGGCGTGGGGTGTGTATGTACTAGGTGTAGAGGGTGGGTTTAGAAAATTCATACGTTCGCAATCGTATCATCATCATCCTTGTCATAGCCTCATGAAACCCACCTCTTTACCTACATAACACATTTATATGAATCTACGGCAGGACGAACGGCAACAACAACAACATCAAAATCCATATTAGATCGGTAATTTGTTTTGGCATCATGATATCAAGCCATGTGACATTTTTATCCCAAGGGGGCGATGGATGACACACTGAGAGCGAGTCAGAATTGTCGTGTATTTATGTTGTACTACGAAGTCATTGGCTCTAGGATTTTGTTTACGGCAGCATTCCTTGGATAAAGGCTCCCGCTTTAGCTTTGGCTTCAGCTTCGGTTTCGGTTTCGACTCCGGCATACGAGAGATTCCCAGGGATAGTCATCGTCGTCGTCATCGTCATCCTTGTTGTTGTTGTTTGTGTCATAATATAGCTTGGTGAGCCTATATATGGTGAGCTAATCAGTGCAATCGTGCGTAGGGTTGCTTTTGCTTTGGTGGCTTATCATAATATGTGAAGCTTGTGGGTGCGGTGAGATATGCTGTTTTTTATTTATTTATTTTGTGTTTTTTTTCGGGCGTGATGTAAGTCTTGGGGTCGGTATGATGAAGAGGTGATGTTTTCATATTTTCCAAAATAAAAAAACAAGTTAAGCTTATATAGAGAAATTCTGTTTGCTTACATACATATACATTTTTATATCCTCATTTTCAAAGCTTGTCGGGTCGTTGTCGTTAAAGTCAAATGGGGGTACTGGGAGACTGTGCTATTCTTGTTGTCTCCTTTTTTATCAATGAGGTGCGATAAGCGGAAATTGCATGTGCGAGTAAGTTGACAGTTTGATTCACGAAGTAACACCTAATCCTATACAAAATATTAAAGGGATGGTTCTTGATACTATAGAGCCTATGTCAAGAAAGTGGAATATATTTTTATCACTATTTATATAGATTGCATGAAAGTTAAGACATTCAATAAATAGTCTTAGGAGTAATAGGAGCTTTGACTTGACTGAGAAATAAAAATAAAACTTATAGATCGCGCTTAAATCCGTGCAATTTTGTTTTTTATCTTAAAGGCTTTAAGAATAATAGAGGTTTCGTGTGGAGGTATCTATTTAAGTTTATTTCATCCATTTTGAGGAATCTTTTTTGAAATGAAAATAAAAGTTCCGCACAGCTCGATGGAAAAAGAAAAAACTAGTGAAACGATGAGACTAAATGTAAGCAATTTCCCTATGCATCTTTTATTTTAAAACCAAATATATACATTTTGAGTGAAGCGATATGGCAATTTAGTTTATCCCAGGATATTTTAACTGTTCAGACAATTGATGAACTTATACAAATGTTTAGTTTAAGTTCACCAAACTTATTTTTTACAATACTTTTTTTGAAAACACATTTTAAGCTGTGAAAATTTTCATACAAAAATTGAACCCCAGAAATATTTTAAAATATCATTAGGAATGTAAGCTTAGGAGCATTATTTTAAAATTAATGGGGTTTTTGACATAACTTTTAATATTATTTTTTGAATGGCAACATATTTTAGTATTGCTATACATCCCAGACTCATTTCGAAAAAATGTGGAAAAAACACAAAAATTAATATTTCATCGGACAAATCAAAGAAAGTAAAAGTCAGACCGTGTAAGGAATATTCAATGATTTTTTTCGGTTTTTAATTTTTGTAAAAAAAAACTGTCAATTCCATTTTTTTTTTAAATTTTACTGGCTGTTGACAACAATTTTTTGAAACTTTTATTAATTTTGTTTTAGGTTTTTATTTTTTGTAAAAAAACTGTAGATTGGATTTTTCTCAACATTTTTCAGAATGTTGAAAACAATATTTCTTATTAAAATTGAAGCCAAAATTTCAAGTTTTTGAAAAGATATTTGAATCGGTATTCAATTTTTACCAACTTTGAGTATTTTTTTTAGTTTTGTATTTTTTATAAAAAACACTGTCAATTCGATTTTCTCAAAATTTAATTAGATGTCAAATATAATTTTCTTCGTTGCACAAAATTGTTTTGGAGATTTAATTATATTTTAGTCGTAAAATTTTGTAGGGGACAAATTTTTTTTTTCATTTTTTGTTTTGATTTATAAAAAACACCGTTACATGATTTTTTTTCAAGAAATATACCGGTTTGGTATCTTGTTATAATATATTATATACAATTTAATTCAAGTCTCTAGCGTTTTTGGTTCGTAATATATTAAGGATTAACCAAAATTTTCACCTTTTTTTCAAACTGCTATGGTAAAAAAACCACCCCGCCATTTTCTTGAGAGCCCTTTCTGCATCTTTCTGCCTTATTATCTGTATAACAAAATGTATTCGAAATCGATGTCTCTTTTGGTTCTTGAGCTATGGACGACGAAAAAAACGTAGTGAACGAACGCACAGACATCTTTCTAAAAATCTTTTATTTCGACTCTACGGACCTTGAAACGAAATCGAAACAAATCGGACCCATTACAATAACTTCCTATGGGAAGTTAAAAAGAGTAATGCCTCTGGTGGAATGAAGCCGCTCAAGCGTGCACTTTCAAAATACTCGTCGTTTGGATAGGACGCTCCGAAAATTAAATTGTTGGTCGAAGACATAGCCCTTGCAATGTGATCTCGAACGAATTTTATCACGAAATTGTCAATTCTGTTGATTCAAGCCCCGTTGTAGGATCTCGTTGGAATAGTAATGCGCGTAAGAAGATTCGGCTGTCCGATATAAGCCGGTACAGCGTCTTAAACACTGCCGCTTAAACACACGAAACTTCTCCATCTGGGAAGGGCCAACGTTGAACCACACAGGACAACCATAAACGATTATCGACCAAATGAGGGCCATGTAGCAAATTACCTTCACTCTGGGGCCAAGACGACTGCTGTAAAACAGCCGTTCCGTAAAAGCAAAGGCTCCTCTGGCCCTGGTCAGAGCAGCATTTATATGTCTGTTGAAATATAAATTCTGATCTAACCAGATACCGAGAAACTTCACTATACTTTTGCTCGCTAATGGCTGCCCGTGAAGATCAACGATGAGCATCTTGAGCCGATTCTTGCACGTATCCCTTGTGGCCGTAGCCAAGGGAGTTTGGAACAGAATTATCTGCGACTTCTGGAAATTTATTTTCAGTTCCCAGTCGACGCTATATCGCTGAATCTTGTCGAAATCACGCTGCAAAAGAATTATAATAACCCTAAACTTTCGGGCCGTTCTGTGCGCAATTAGATCGTCGGCGTACGCAATTGCATTTGTAAGACTTCCTATTCGAGAATCGGCGAATTCACGCTCCATGTTGAAGACCATTTTTAATTGAGAATGTTGTGGTAGCAGTTACATTGCCACTATTGACAAAAAACTTTCTACCGTTAAGCATATCATAAAGAATATACAACAATGGCTTCCTTATGCCAAGCCTGCTCAGTTTTAGGTTAAGACACTCTAACCATACGGTGTCAAATTCCTTTTCCAGATCAACCAGAACAGCACCTGTGCATTGTTGTTTAGCTTTATTCCATTGGATATCAGAAACGAGTTTAGACTCAGCATGAATTGTGTCATGACCCTCCTTAAACCCGAACTGTTTGTCTGAAATTATTTTGTTCTCCGCAGCCCACTTAGTCAGCCCCTATTAATGATTTTTTCGAAAACTTAGCTGATGCTCGGAAGAAGACTTATCGACCGAAGATATTACGGGTACAGTCCAACTCACTAACCATCATGCCACGGGCACTACGGTTAGTTGCAATTACATTTTATTTGAAGTTAAAAATATCAATACGCCCAAATAACTAATTGAGCCCGATCACCCAAAATCTCAGAACTTCAATAGAACGTACAAAATATTAATAGTGGAATATTTAAGGCGGCATGCTGCCCCAATGTTCCCCACTCTTAAGTTCACTATATGCAAAGTTTCTTGAAATCCAGATTCTTTCAATGCTTCGCACCTACCCCAAATCCTATATTTAGCCCATTAAGGGATTGACAGGGGGTTGCATGCCCCACCATACAGATGTCACTCTTAATAAGCGTCTCTGAGCCCGCAATCAACTAAAATATTAACTAAATAAAACATGTTGCTCCTTATGACAATTCAAAATTTTGCTTTAGTTTTGTAACGTTTTCTAAGTGATATTTTTAAGTCATTTTATGATTTGGATTATATGTAATTGGATGATAAAACGTAAAAACAATAGAAATTATGATTTTCTTGGTTCTCAAAATAAGTGCCACCAAGCCTAACCCCCTAACGTCGTTAAAAATTAAAACTAAAAATATTCGGGCAAAAAAAATAACAATTTCTGTAATTTTTTTTCAAAAATGTATTTGGGCATTATAAAATTCGTTTTTGTTTTTATTTTTTGTGATTTTTTTTAACTTTTTATTATTTGTGAACAATTTTGGGCTCTTTTTGGGAGTTACGGTATTGGATAAAAAGCTCCTAAATGTCTTAAAAGGAATTGCTGCCATAGAATCCTTTTTTTTTTTAAATTTTATCAGGAACTGATGAACCTATTTTCCTTAGTAAAGTTTAATTTAAATAATATATGATATTCACAATCTTGTTTTGGATTTGAAAATAGAATAATATTTGTTATAAACTAGAAATAACTGCCTAAAAAAATATTACTACAAAAAATTAAACAGACTGTGCTGGTAAAACAGAGGGGGACGTTATTGACACTTGGTAGATTTTCTTTGAAAAAATTCAAACTTAAGTTTTTATCAACAAATAAAAACCTACACAAAATTCATCATAAACTTGGAAAATATTGTTTTTTGACTTGAATTTTAGAACAAATATAGGTATTGACCTCGAACTTATTTAATTGTATGAATAATTTATCTCGTTCTTAAAATTTTGAGAAACATTCAATTTAAGTATCATAATCCAATAAGATGTTCAAATGGTAGACATGTGCATTCAAAAGGACACAAGCGTCCACAGGTTTTTCTTAAAACCAACCTCTGTCTATCAACTCCTACTCTCACCTCCACGTGGTGAACATCGGGTGCCTAGTACCTCAACTGGAGATTGGGTTCCAACCCCAGTGGAAAGTTGTTGGGGGCAGCAAACGAGAGAGGTGGGGAGAGGTGTTTCCACTAAGGCACCTCTCCTTATCCAGACGGCAGCGGAGGAATTCCCGAGATGGAATCAACGGTGGCGTCTACAGTTCCAGTAAGGTTGAACTACTTAGTGAACACCTTATAGGGCTTCTTCGACTTATTCGGAGCCCAGGCCTGTAAGGAGCGGATTTATCCGGCTCCCAATCCTTGGAGTTATACTAAGGATCTGACCCTAGAGGTTGGGGGTTGTGCGTCGGGGTGACTTCCTGGCCACGTAAAAGCTTTCAAAGTTGCGAAGCACCAACAAGCCTCGGATACGGACGGATTTACTGTTGACAATCAACGTAAACGAATAAAGGACAACGAACTTCGGATATGCACGTGGAATGTTAGGTCCCTTAACAGACCACGTGCGGCCGAAGAATTAGCGGAGGCCCTAGAACGATATAAAGCAGATATCACCGCCATCCAGGAAATACGATGGGATGGGCCGGGCAAAAAGATAATGAAAAACTGCGATATTTACTATGGTGACTGCTACCACGAAAACCAACAGCGCTTATTTGGATGCGGATTCGGACTTTACTTCTCATGTGCCTTCTAAGTCCAAAGAAGCAGCGATTTGCAAGAGTTATTATTCGTTTGATTTCAGCGCTGGTGTCGTTGTCTGCATTAATAGCGGTGCCTAGGTAGACAAAGTCCTTAACTACCTCAAAGTTATAGCTGTCCATGGTGACGTTTTGTCCAAGACGTCGTCGTTCAGTGTCCTTTTATGATGACAGCATATACTTGGTCTTGCTCTCATTGACAACTAAATCCATCTTCTTCGCTTCCGTCGCAATGCTCAAAAACGCTCCACTGACATCACGCTTTGACCTTCCATTTATGTCAATATCATCTGCGTATCCGAGTAATCGGATGGACCTTTGAAAGATTGTGCCTCTAGTGTTGACAGTTGAGTTTTGCACAATTTTTTCTAGAAGATGTTGAAGAAGTCGCATGGCAGTGCATCGCCTTGTCTAAAACCTTTTTTGACATCAAATGCATCGGTAAGATCTTTTCCGAACTTGATAGAGCAGCGTGCATTCTGCACAAACGGATAAGTTTTACAGGGATGCCAAAACTAGACATTGCTCGGTAGAGTTCTTCCCTATAGATGCTGTCATACGCGGCTTTAAAATCGATAAAGAGATGGTGGGTATCGATTTGAAGCTCCTGGGTTTTTTCCAAGATCTGCCCTAGTGTGAATATTTGGTCGATAGTGGACTTTCCTGGTCTGAAGCCACACTGATAAGGACCAATCAGGTTGTTGACGAATGGCTTCAGACGTTCACATAATACGGCAGAGAGGATCTTATACGCAATGTTAAGGAGACTGATGCCTCTGTAGTTGGCGCAGTTTAGAGGGTCTCCTTTCTTATGTATCGGGCACACTATGCTGAGATTCCACTCATCGGGCAAGCTTTCTTCCGACCATATTTTGCAGATGAGTTGGTGACATTAACATCATTAACTCGTTTACATCACTCGAACATCGACGCAAGGTTTCTTGACTCATTCTTTTTTACCGTTATTTTAATGGACTATGCTCTAGTGAAATAGCCAATTGCATTCCTTCCCTTTAACAATTTAACCGTAATACCCGCGC
This sequence comes from Eupeodes corollae, assembly GCF_945859685.1. Lineage (NCBI taxonomy): Eukaryota > Metazoa > Arthropoda > Insecta > Diptera > Syrphidae > Eupeodes > Eupeodes corollae. The sequence goes on from NC_079147.1 coordinate 283,329,154, forward strand.
TTCTAGGAATGCCCATCAGTTTACCCTTGAGCCCAACTTTGGCCGTACTATGAAGTACAGAGATTCTTTTTTTAGCCGTACTTCGCGAATGTGGAACGCCTTGACAACCTCTATCTTTCCCTGTCATTGCAATGTTCAGAAATTTGAAACCAATGTACACCGACACCTCCTATTCAACCTTTCCCTCTTTTCCTAATGCTCACACTGTGTTTTTGGCATGTTAAAGGTATAAAAAACCCTTTTAGTGTTTGCTAATTAAAAAAAAAAGCCCATGAAAGCACTCCACAATTTTTAAATTTTAACATATTGTAGAACAAAAGCATCTAAATATACCGTATACAATTTTTCTAGCAATAGTAAATAACTGATTATCTTGCGGTTTATCATCACAAAGCATAACAAATTTGAACTTCATTTTAGAGAAGCTCTTTTACTAAAAATACGTGCCTTTGGTACCTATTAATCTATTTTTCGTTGGATTAGAAATTAGCAGTATTCAACGGTTTCAAATATGATACCTACAAAAAAAACTGGTGTGCCTCAGGGCTAGGTTTTCTAAGCGAAACTCTTTCTTTTTGTATTCAAAAATGAAGGATCACACTTGCCCACTGAAATATTTTGACTACATTTGCACTTTTTATTTGAAGCCGGGTGCAAGATCAGTTCCAAGTCAATGCTCCATGATTGCCTTAAATATAGGAACTAAAAATGTGAGAACTGGGTATAGGAATTGGGTGGCAACCGTATAGTCGTGTCTGTTATTTGACTTATAGCTTTTGTTATTGTGAATGACTTTCCTTCAAACATTCAATGATTTTACTTAAGAAATACTACTTTTTTGAATTCCTATATTATCAATATATGAGAATAACTACAATTTTTATTATCTGTAAAATAAAATTGGTTTGAAGTCGGTATTTCTGCTTTTTCTTGTGATATGAAGAAAGACAAAAGTTATCCAAAAAATATATAAAACAATGGATTTGTAGAATCTAGAGACCTTATAATGTCGATAAATGCAAAAATGTTCAATTTGACAAACCAGAACGAATATAATATTTTCCAATAGGACGATAATAACTACACTTGTAGAGCTGTTAAATCAAGTGAATACATGAAAGTGCTATAGGGCACAAAGCATCACTCCGGAAAGTGTATAAAATTGTGTTTTTCTAAAAGACTTACTCGTGTCTATTGGAAAACAGACATTTTGTGGAAATAAATTTTTCAATTTACAAAGTTCTTGTTAATCTCTACATAAAAACAATTACTGTGTTTTCAAAATAAAATTGGTTGCATGGATTTTCTATGATACATATATGTATACCTATGTATGTATGTATATTAATTGTATGTTTTGTAAAGTCCCCTTGTTGAAAGTCAATATTGTATACTTCACATAAATTCGTTGTTGCATTTTAATCAAATTGATATAGACAAGAATCATATACCAAACCAATAGAGTCGTCAGTACTCTCGTTTACCTTCCTCACTTTTCTCGAATTTCAATTCGAAATTTTTCACAGGCAATTGAACGAATGTAATCGCGATAGATGCATTTTTTTATATACACAATGAATTACAATATTATAGTTAAAATTGGATTTACAATTTTTATATATTCATTTGATAAAAATATTTATACTCTATCAGTTTGGCATTCTCCGAATTCCATTATTCCATTTGGAAATAATTTTTTTTTTTTTTAGTATTAAAATTGAATTCTGATGAAAATTGCATTACCGTAGATAGAAGTGCAATTGAAATTCATTTATTATTTAATAAAAACAAAACACAGGTAAAATGGAAATGTACGATTGTTTACAGTGTTCGACAGCACTCATGGACATTCCGAATTTGAAGCCTGATATTGTTCTGGTTAAAAACATAAGAGACTATGGGGGATAAGAGTTATTAACTAAAATATTTATCATGTATTTAATCGATGGACAATTGGATTAGTGTTATATATTGTTTCTCTTTGATTTTTTAGATATAAAATGTGACTGTGAGCATGGAGCAATACTATCTAACACAATAAGGATATATTCTTATATTTACATACATAAATTATGCGGGTGCCCAAAGGATGTGCCAACAAAATAACTGAACACTCATTATAAGATTGTTATGTGTGTACTTAGAAGTGCCCAAAACGAATTGACATTTGTTTATTTTCCCCAAAGAAAAGCAAAAGGTTGAGAACATAATATAGCTGGTTGACATATTTTCAATTCAAATGCTTTCTCCGAAATTTCAATTATATACCTTTTATAGTTTGGCGTAATGAGAATAGGCGAAAACCCTTTTACCATAATGAAGGTAAATTTCTGCAAAAACCTTCTTGTTGGTTTAAAAAATATAATTAATTAGCTTTTCTTTAAAAAAACGTTGTACTTTATATAAATATTAAATTGACCTGATATGTTGTGCCATCGCGGTGACTTCCTGACCATTTAAAAGCTTCATAGTTGCGAAGCACCAACAAGCCTCGAACACGGGCAGATTTACTGTTGACAACCAACGCAAACGAATACGCATGGTACAATGAACTTCGGATATGCACGTGGAGTGTTAGGTCCCTTAACAGACCACGTTCGGCCGAAGAATTAGCGGAGGCCCTAGACTGCTATAAACCCGACATCACCGCCATCCAGGAAATACGAAGGGATGGGCCGGGCAAAAAGAGGATGAAAAACTGCGATATTTACTATGGTGACTGCTGCCAAGAAAACCAACAGTCCTTATTTGGATGAGGCTTCGTCATTGGGGCCAGACTAAGGCAAGAAGTCTTGAGCTATATGATATGCACGCACGCCCTGCAAAAGAGAAAGACGACAACACCAAAGATATGTTCTTCGAGCTCTTAGACAAAACATATGAGCAGTGTCCTAGCTATGATATTAGAATAGTCCTGGGCGATTTTAATGCCAAGCTAGGAAGGGAAGACATGTTTCTTGGAATAATCGGGAAAAACCGCCTGCACGAAAAAACTTTCGACAACGGATTCAGGCTCATAGATTTTGCTGCGAGCGATATTTCATGGTAATCAGTACCCGTTTTCCACACCTCAACATCCACATAGGAACTTGGACTTCTCCAGATCAATCTACCGTCAACCAGATTGAACGTATTGCGATCGACGACAGACACGCTTCCAGCATCATGGATGTCTGAACTTTCCGAGGAGCTAACATCGACTCGGACCACTACCTCGTTTTAGCCAATGAGCTCTACGAACAGAAGAGGAACACCGACTTCTCAGAAGGAAAAAGAGAGGGCATGAGAAGTGCGCGGTCGAAGATGTTGAGAGGTTTAAAAGCAGGAATGAAGTTCGAAAGTTTTATGAAGAGGTGAAACGAAATTCACATTTACATAAACCTAGAACCGACGGCTGCAAAGACGAAAGTGGAAACATCATAGTGGAACCGCAGTCAATGCTGAGGATATGGAAGGACCACTTCTGCAGACTGTATAACGGCGACGACGAACAGAATTCCTCTGTCAGGCAGGATGAGCAATTCAACATCAACGACGAAAGCCAAAAATCCCGTCGTCCCGACTTAGACGAAGTAAAGATTGCCATTTCTAAGCTGAAGTGTAACAAAGCAGCTGGAGCGGATGACTTGAATGCCGAGCTATTAAAAGCAGCTGGAGATAAGTTGGTTAGGAGCATGTACTTACAGATAAGTTGGTACATGCTCCTAACCAACTTATCTCCAGCTGCTTTAAAGAGCTCAGCATTCAAGCCATCCACTCCAGGGGCTTTGTCACACTTCAGCTTAGATATGGCAATCTTTTCTTTGCATGGACATCTTCTCTGCCGTAATATGTGAACGTCTAAACCCCATCGTCAACAACCTGATAGGTCCTTATTAGTGTGGTTTTAGACCAGGAAAGTCCCCAGTTGATCAGATATTTACATTACAGCAGATCTTGAAAAAAAACCTAAGAACACTTAATTGCCACCCACCATCTTTTCATCGATTTCAAGGCCTCAGCGTGATAACAATAATGATAGAACTCAGCGTGATAACAATGGAGCTTTTGAGAGCATTTGAGGCAGAGGCACCAAAAATGGGTTTACCGATTAGTGAGGGAAAAAACAAAGTACATGCTGTCGTCAAGAAAGGACACATAACAAAACGTCACCATCGACAGACGTAACTTTGAGGTATTTAAGGACTTCGTCTACCTAGGATCCGCTGTAAACGCAGAAAACAACACCAGCGCTGAGATCAAACGCAGAATAACTATTGCTAACCTCTGTTTTTTTTGGACTAAGAAATCAATTGAGTGGCAAAGTCCTCTCTCGAGGGACCAAAGTGTTGCTATATAAGACTCTAATCATCCCCGTCCTCCTATTTGGAGAAAAAGCATGAACTATGATAAAACGGATGAAAGCACCTTGGGTCGTTTCGACAGAAAAATTCTTCGTGTGATCTACGGTCCAGTTTGCATCAAATGGGAGTGGAGGAAAAGATGGAACGACAGCTGTACGGGCTGTTCAGCGACGTAGACTTAGCCAGAAGGGTAAAAGTCCAACGACTTAGATGGCTGGGTCACGTAGAGCACATGAAAACCAATGCTCTGGCCCGGAAAGTCTTCGAATCCACACCCACAGGACGGCGCAGTAGAGGAAGTGAAAAGTGACCTCACCCAACTTGGAGGGCGAAACTGAAGACATCTAGCTAGGGACCGAGCTAGATGGAGAAGTTTGTTGGGTGAGGCCCTTGTTCACACAGGACAGTTGTGAAACCTTTAGTATGTAAATAAGATATGTTAGAAACACTTAATAAATCATCGGGAAAATGGAATGGGTTATAAAGGAGGTGTCAAGTTGCATTGGTTTTGAATTCTTGAGCATATTGCAATTCATATTCGCATTGTACGGTTGTACTACAGGTGGTTATTCTTTAAAGTGCAAATATTATGGTTAAACTCTGAAAAGAAGACAGCTAAAACGAAACATTACAAAGATCTTCTATTGACGTTAATGAAGAAGCTTTAGTAATTAACTTCAACAGCCCATATTGATAGCAGTTAAATTAAAGCTTTTGATGCTGGATAATTCATATACTTCACAGCTCAGCTTTAATTTTTTATTTTGAAAACAACGTTGATTAATTAAGGTCCAAAACATGACTAACATCGAAACCTTAAATGCATTTCTTATTAAACTGTACAAGACAGTGTAAATATCTATGCATACACATTATTTAATATTTCAAAGTAGTTTTAAAACCAACAACAAATTGTACAATCAGCGGGACTTCATTTAAAATAAGCTTTAAAATAGCTTTATAGGTTAAAACATATGCATTTAAGCCAATTGTGTCCTCTCTAAAGCTTTATTTCCCAACTGTATTCAAACTTTTTTAATAATTTTTTCAAAATGAAACTGTTATACTTTACGTTCAAATTGGTGATTCCTTTGGTATTTTGTTTTTGACAACAATTGTTTCGACATATCACGCATGTTTCGTGTTTTGTGTTACCGCATCTTTAGTTTCTAATAAAATAAATTAGGTGTCGCAACAGTTCATGAAGAACCAGGGCCTAGTGACTTACAACTCTTAACCATTCCTGTGTGCGAGTAATGTTGTCAGAGATGGAAGGGACCTACAGTTTGTATTCCGAATCCGAACGGCTAATTTGAGAAAGCACTTTTCATGACAAGAATTACTCTTGGAAAATTTGTCAATTTCTCGCAAGAGGCAGTACTCGTGAAAAAAAATTTAGGTGGCACAGGCAGGGATTGAACTCAAGATTCCTTGCATGACAGTCCAACGCACTAACTATCACGCTACGGGTACTACGGCATCTTTAGTTTGGTCTATAATTTAATCATGCAATCAGTGAAACCGAACAACTTACCACAGCTGTGAACTTTTGGTGATTGTGCTCTTGTAAAGTTGGCCGGAGATCCGCCCTTTTATCAAACAATTGTATTCGACTAAGAAGTTCATTTATGATTAAATGAATACGTAAAGAAAAGAAACTTTCGTAATTAATGCGAATATTAACCATTAACATTGCAAGAGCTACCAATATAGCCAGAAAAAGTCACTGTTTGTTGGGGATTACGGGCTCGCGTTATCATTGGGCAGTATTTTTTCAATGATAATTCAAAACACAAAGTCACTACAAATGGTGAGCGCTACTGTGCGATTGTAACGTGGAAATTGGATTCAACAAGACGGTTTCATATGCCACGGGGCACTTGTAACAATTTACAATCTGAGATGTGAGTTCGGAAAACAGTTTATTGGACGTTTGATTCCGCCTAAATCGAACGATTTAACGCCTCCAGACTTTTTTTTGTAAGACTATATTAAAACGGATGCCTTTATCGAGAATCCTGGTTCAATTGGCGTTGTGGAAGCCAACATTGAAACTCATTTTCTTCTCTAATTTTACATTAAAAGTATTCCTAAAAAATGAATATGAAAGATTTTTTGATTTCGTACATCAGAAATATCCCTTGAGTCAGTTTTCAAACTAATCAATACATTAGCCTTTATCTGTTTTATCAGTATTTTTATGAGGAATATTTTTCCAAAATAGGTAGTTTCATTCTTTTTTTTCAGGAATGCCCATCACTCTACGTTTGTCTTCACTTTCAGAAGTAATGCTGAATATAAAGATTCTTTCACGGCAGCAAAAATATTAAATACTTTACAGAAATCACTGCGTAAGCTTTTTCATCTGTCCTATGCTACAAATCTCTTTCCGAGTGGATTGAAAAAGGCATTTGTTTAGCCTGTCCCTTAAAAAGGTGAATCCTCCTAACCCTCGACGAATTGTACTTAAGGTGCTTCCTTCCAAGGTTAGGGAAGCGCTAAACAATGTTCAGCTAAAGAGATTTCTGATAGATCGAAAGCTTCTTAAGGACCGACAATACGGCTTGGAATTGATCGCAATATATCTACTGGCAATCCCAAGGTTCATCTCACTGAACAGTGATACACATCTGTTCATCGTTTCGAAGAAAGTAAGATTATTGCACTTCATATTTCAAAGGAATTTGATATAGTATGGCACCAAGCTTACTCACTTGCTTACTTAAGGTGGCGCTACAGTCCGGGACGGACCTGCGCCTCAACAAACATACGTCTCCAGCCAGCTAGGCTGGTGTCGTTGTCTGAGTTTACCTAGGATAGACAAAGTCCTCAACTACCTCAAAGTAATATCTGTCCATGGTGACATTTTTTGTCCAAGACGTCGATGTTCAATGTCCTTTTTTGATGACAGCATATACTTGGTCTTGCCCCTATTGACCACTAAACCCATCTTCTTCGCTTCCATCGCAATGCTCAAAAACGCTTCACTGACATCACGCTTTGATCCTCCAATTATGTCAATATCATCTCCGTATCTGAGTAATTGGATGGACCTTTGAAAGATTGTGCCTCTAGTGTTGACGGTTGAGTTTGGCACAATTCTTTCCAGAACGATGTTAAAGAAGTCACATGACAGTGCATCGAATTGTCTTAAATCTTTTTTGACATCAAATGCATCGGTAAGATCTTTTCTGACCCTGATACGAGTAGAGCAGCGTGCATTTTCCATCGTCATTCTGCACAAACGGATAAATTTGACAGTGATGCCAAAACTAGACATGGCTTCAAGCTCTCTGCTTGCGTTTGGTATTGATGATTTTTCTACGTTGGGTTAAGAATTATCTTTTCGGTCGTTCAATTAAAGAAGAATTGGAAGGGATCAAATCCGATATCTTCGGAATGAACGCTGCTGGTGTGCCCGTTTTGTCTCCGAAACTCTTCCTTAGTTTTATAAATGTTATCTCGTCTAAAACTTCTATTCCATTAAATTGTTTAGCTGTTGACAATACTCTCAGCTTTTAATATTTGTTTTAAGATTCCTATCGTATTGTTCTTCGGAATGTGGACTTCCAACACCAGCAAATGATAAGATCATTCTGATCTTGACTTGATAGAATTCAATTATTTTGAGAAGGCAATGTTGTCTACTGTTGCAAAAGCGTAGACCTCCCCAATGCCACTATGCATGGGTGGTTCTTGCATCGAAGAGACTAAACAGCTTTCAGTTCTAGGCATGTGCGTCACGATCCACTTATTGTGGATTAAACACATATTTGACATCGCCAAAAATGCTCCTAAGTATTTAAGTTTTGGATAGAATTGAAAAGAGAATTCTAAAAATGATAAAATATCGTTTTCTTACTAAGACATTTGCTTCTCTTGAACACCCTCAAGGTGTTATGTCTATATAGTTATTTTTATAAACAATGCTCTTGCGAAATAGCCAGTTGCATTCCATTTCTTAAACAATTCAACTGTAATACCTGTGCTTCTAATAATGCCCATCAGTTTACCCTTGAGCGCAATTTCGGACGTATTGTTAAGTAAAGTGATTCTTTCTTTAGCCGCACTACACGAATGTGGAATGTTCTAACAGGCTCAATATTTCAAACTCATTTAGACGAAGGGAATCAGACTGAAGTAATGTGTTTTTGAAAAAAGGCTTCAGCAAAAGTATTGTAATAAATTTGAAAAACATCTTTCTTTTTCTTTGTTGCTTTTCTGTTGTTAGTTATTTCAAAACTTCAGCTGAAACAAAACTTTTAAAATGAAATTCACCTTTCTTCGTTTGAATGTCTGCCAAAATATATTCGCCTGAACAATTTTCAAGGCATACATAAAACTAGGTTTGGTTTAGAAATGAGAGTAGTTAAGTTATATATGCCTACGCTACCTATCTTACAGATATGTAGGTAAGTATATTTGTATGTAAGTTTTGAAATCCTAACAGAACAAAGTATCCATACAAAACTATTGTTGTCTTCATGTTGCTACTACATTCCATTCCATTCATACTCGACTCGGTATATAGGTAGGTCCATATTTAGCAAAAACCCGTCCAATTGGAATTTAAAATTTATGAAATTGTTCAGGTTACCATGGAATGTTGAATGCGAATACTTGCAGTCCTTCAGTTCCAGAACAAGATGAAGAAGAAGAAAACGACGACGACGACTACGAAGAAGTCCCTAAAACTTCAGAAGTGTGTCAAATAGTTTTACGACAAACACAAAACTGTGGACGATTACTAGATGTAAAGGTATGTTTGTTATACTACCTATTTCACAAGTTCCAGATACATATATACCGACAAATGTCGCCGCCAATGCTTTATGTCGAAATATCGCCCAACAATCCCTTTCTCGTTCTTTAACATTTTTCCATGGGATTTGCCTTGCTTTTCAAAAACTATTGCATATGTACTTTGTTTTCGAAGGTATACTAAAACATTTGAGCCTGGAATTAATGAAATTGATTTAAGTGCTGTTGCTGAAATGGAAGCTTTCTCTTTATGTTGGGGTTCATAAGGCGAACGAGTACCTAAAGTACCTCCCCGATATAGAATGTGGGTATTTAGTGTGATGTAAATACATAACATATATAAGATGCTCAACATGAAGTCTTGAATTATTTAATTGCAAACTATGCTCGGTAAAATGTTTTGCCAGTTTTCGAAAAAGCAATTTATTGAGGTGAAAACTATTTTGTAAAGTGTGATGTTTTTTTTTGGGTGAGAGAAAAGGGCAGGGGATGGGGGAGGAAGGGATGGGTTTTGAATCAATTCGTTTTGGGGATTTTAATTAAATTACCAAAACTTTATAGCATTCTATAAATAGGTAGGTAGGAATAGTGTTAAGAATTTTTGAGAAGCCTCTCTTGTGAGAGGCTAACATCCAGAGATATGCATGCATACCTATTACAGCACCCTCATCAAATATTATCACCAATATACATAAGTACTAAACATATTGGTTGACCTTAATTGTTGTCATTTGGTTGGGAATTGGGGATAAATGGTAAATTATTTGGCATGCGGGCCGGACAGATCAGGAATGGTGGCGGTGATGGTATTTACTTTATTGCAGGTCACAAAACGAAGGCATATTAAGAGAGATTGTACTTAATTAAAAGCAATGTATGTTATTTATGAAGGTCTTGTGTGTATTTCTTGCGACAGGTTGATAAATTGCTTTCAAAAAAATAAAAGAAAACATGTTTAAGATTATTAAAAAAAACTCAAAACATCAATATTTCAATCAAACTCTATTCCAATTAAAAAGTTCAAGAACATTGAATTTTTCATAGGATATTTGCAACCATTGATAGAAATATGTGCGTATAGATTAAACTGAATCAGGAGCTTAACATTTAGTTCGAAATTCGGTACAGATTTCCCAAGTTAGTATTTGAGTTTTTACATATTACCATTTTTTTATTGAACTGTTTACGTTCTATAATAAACAAAAAAACTCTAAAATATATTGCAGGTTATTCAAGAAACTAATATAAATTCTATTAAGGGTGTCCCAAAGTTGATAACAAATTCGAAATTGACGACACTTGCATATAGCAAGGTGTTGGTTAACCCAAAAGTGAGTACATAAAACTTGGCCATCACCGTTTATTTGAGCCTTTTATGAAATACACAAATTCTGCAAAATCACATTTAATTTTTTTAATGTTCATATAAAAACTATTAAAGGTGTCTGTACGAGCAAAGCTTATTTTACTCGCTCTGCTTAGATTTTAATCGCAAATGATCTGATTAGCAAATCTTTAAAGATAATTATTCTTACTTACTTCAAAACTAAAAAAGTCTTCGAAAATTTCGATTCAAGAAAAAACAAAGTTAAACTTTATGGTACGGTGGTCTGTGCTTGAATGCCAGATCCTGGTTTTATTTTCTTCTTTCTCTTTCTTGTTTTTAATTTTAGTACATTTTTGTTACATTGAAAGATGGCCGATGATTTTTAGTGGCGGCAAATTTGAAAGTTTAAGAATTTTAGTACGAATTTAGGATCTTCACATTTTAAGCTATAAACGCAATGATTTTTCATTTACATTTTAGAATGTTTAATTCAAACTTAGGTTTTAAGTTTTAATTCAAGTTAAGACTTTAGGTTTTACATTTAAATTGAAGTAATATAATAATAATAATAATAATAATAATAAATCAAAAGAAAAATGGAATTTGTAGCCAATTGTGTATATAGCCCCCAATATTCATTGCAACCTGTTATGACCAATATAGTTGAAATATATCCGAGTTTTCAGTTTTTTCCAAAAATTTAATATATTATTGAGCTTAAAAAGGGTGTCCCAAATTTCAAAGAAAGTTGTAACTAGCCTCCAATTGTGAAGAAGGGCGTTTAAATTCCAAAAAACTATAACCTTCTTTTTTTAAGTTGTACCTACTGTGATCTTAAAGTTTTTACAAAACTGAATTCCAATAAAGGGTCTGACAAAAATCATAAATAATGTGAATTTCCTGCCAATTATATGACCAGTTGTTGTCCCGCCTACAAATGAATCAAAAAATATATCATCCTCTTTTATATAAAAACATTTATTAACCAAAAAAAAAACATTCATAATTTTTTTTGAAAACTTTCACGTAAGGGGAATAAATATTGTACAATTTCACTTCTTGTAAACTTTGATCTAGAAAAGGCCAACATAATACTTAGTAAAATAAGCGTTACAGGTTTTTTTCAGGAAGGTTATACATAAGCTATAAAGGGTCTAGAACCCATTTGTATGATGGTCAGTGCGTTGGACTGTCATGCGAGAGGTGTTGGGTTCGAACTCTGCTACCTAAAGTTTTATTCACGGTACTGCCTGTTGCGAGGAATTGACAAAATTCTCCAAGAGTAATTCTTGCCATGAAAAGTGCTTTTTCAAATTTGCGGTTCGGATTCGGCTTAAAACTGTAGATCCCTTCCAGTTGTCAGTGAAAGCTCGAGTGGGGAAGTTCATGTGCTCGTCGTGTTCTGCATTTTTTTTCGATTATTTGTTGTCTTGTCCCCGTCGCAGTCTCGTAATGTTCATTTATTATATATGAAATAGAACCAAATACCAAAACAAAACAAAAAAAAATAGTGATAAAAAAAATATAACAAATTAAACTAAAACAACAGAAAATAATAATGATACAAAAAAACAGTGAAAAACAACAGCATTCATACTAAAAAAAAAAAGCAACACAAAACGAAAAAGAAATAAATAATAAAAAAAAACCTACCAGAACACAGTAAGTGCATTCCCTTCACTCCTTCTTTCATTTTTCTCTACAGTTGAGTGGCTCAGCAGGTGCATGCATTGGGCTAAGCTTTTTGAAAGCTCGCTCAATGATGTGTATGTGTTGGTTCATTCAATAACAAATGGATTGTAGATTACTGTTTTGATTGTCAGGGTCCGGACCAATTCAACGTCACTACTAAAGGCATAACACTAGTAGTGAGGTTGTATTGTAAAGATCTTTAAATAATCTTATACAGTAATATACTTAGAAGTTCGTTTGTTTTGATTTTAAGATTTTTTTTATATTGCAATGACTGGTTATTTTAGAGTAGACTATAGTAATGTTCGTGGGCTAAGATCAAATTTTCTGTCTGTATACATCCACATTAATTCTAACAGACCAGCTGTTTTGGCATTGAGTGAAACCCAAGTAGGTGAAGATTCCGATCCTGCTGAATTTTTTATTCATGGGTATTGCTTAGTGCCATTATTCTTCTCTCACCATGGTCTCGCCATATATATTAGGAATGATGTATCATATCAACTTTTACCACAATACGGTCATTGTACCAACTCCCTTTTTAATTTCATGTGGTTAAAACTTTCATTGAATAAGCACATCATTCACTATTGTTTTCTTTATCGGAGCCCAAACCTGGACAGAGTTTCAACTTCTCAGGAATTTGATGCTCTGTCTGACTCCATACAAAGAATTGTCTCCCTGTATCCTCACACTGAAATCGTTATTACGGGCGATTTCAATGTTCACAATTCTTCGTGGCTTCGCCATTCGGGCCAGACAACGCCCGAAGGAATGTGTGCTGAGATTTTTGCGGAGTTTAACCATCTTACTCAGCTTGTCAATGAGCCTACTCGAATATCAGACGTTAACGGCCGAGCAGAAAATACCCTTGACTTGTTTCTCACTTCTGATCCTGATAAGTACACAATCAGTGTATTGACGCCTCTAGGCACATCGGACCATAGTGTTATATCTGCTAATTTCTCGTGTCAAACAAATCCAGTTAAAGAAAGAGCTCCAAAGAGAACCGTTTGGCAGTACGAGAAAGCCAACTGGGACGGTCTCAATAATTTTTTCAGGATCTTTAACTGGTCGCTATGCTTCCTCGGTAGCGACGTAGACTCCAGTGCAGATATTATTTCTAGTATGATTCATTTGGGAATGGAAACATTTATCCCGAATAGGGTTAAAAGCATCAGACCCAAGGAAAACGCATGGTTCGATTCGAGCTGCAAAGAGGTTATCAAGGAGAAAGAGGTGAGCTTCCGGTGTTTTAAAGCCAACCCAACTGAGGAAAACCGGAAAAAGTTTAAGCAAGCCAGGAAGGCCTGCAACGCCTATATTCTAAGGACCAAATTTTTACATGACCAAAAATTACGGCGAAAAATACTGCAATGTCCCAAAGGCAGTAAGAATTTTTGGTCATTTGTAAAAAACATGAGGAAGTCTTCCTCTTCCTCGGTTCCTACGCTTGTTGTCAATGACACTCCTTTAGTTAGCTCTATTGATAAAGCCAACTTATTTGCAAGGCAGTTCGCTGAAAATTCCACCTTACCAGATAGTGTCATGACTCCCCCAGTTCTTGAACGCGTAAATGATTCTATGGGACCAATCTTTTTTCGTACTCGAACTGTGGCGAGAGTTCTTAAAGATCTCAACACTCATAAATCCGCTGGCCCAGATGGTATCCCCGCTATTATTCTGAAGAGGTGTTCTTCCACGCTGGCAAAACCACTGCGTAAGCTTTTCCATCTATCCTATTCTTCTGGGCTCGTTCCGAGTAGTTGAAAAACTGCATTTGTTCAGCCAATTCCAAAAAAAGGCGAATCTTCTTCTCCCACAAATTACCGACCGATAGCACTAACGTCCCTTCTTTCTAAGGTCATGGAAACGCTGATTAATTATCAGCTCAAGAAATATCTTGAGGAACGGAAGCTTCTTAATGACCGGCAATACGGCTTTCGTAGCAATAGGTCCACTGGTGATCTCATGGTTCATCTCACCGAACAGTGGAACAGATCTTTACATCGTTTTGGAGAAAGTAAGATTATTGCACTTGATATTTCAAAGGCATTTGATAAAGTTTGGCATCTTGCTCTCTTATCGAAAATGCGTGCTTTCGGTATCGACGAATCTCTTCTTCGTTGGATTAGAAATTTTCTCTCGAACCGTTCAATAAAAGTTGTTTTGGACGGATTCAAGTCTGAAACTCATAAAATAAACGCTGGTGTGCCCCAAGGCTCCGTTTTGTCTCCGACCCTCTTCCTCATTTTTATAAATGATCTCCTGTCTGCTACTTCTAATCCAATACATTGTTTCGCTGACGATAGCACTCTTAGCTTTTCATATTCGTTTCCAGACTCACAACCCTCCTCTTCGGATGTGGAACTGCAACGGCAAAATATGATTAGCTCATTAAATTCCGACTTACACAGCATTGTACAATGGGGAATAAAAAATCGTGTGGAATTTAATGCTTCGAAAACGCAATGCTGTCTTGCATCGTTAAAGCGAGATAAACCGTCTTTGCCACTATCTATGAGTGGCACTTGCATCAACGAAACAGAAAATCTTGACATCCTCGGAATGTGCATCAGCAACCACCTATTGTGGAGCGATCACATACGCGATGTTGCCAAAAATGCCGCAAGATGTCTAGGTTTTTTGAGACGTTGCAAGAAATTTTTTTCTCCGTCTGATCTGGCTACAATCTACAAAACCTATATACGTCCGAAACTTGAATATAACTCTCATCTCTGGGCTGGTGCTCCAGTAACTTATTTAAGCCTCTTGGACAGTATTCAAAAAAGAGCTTTTAAAATGATTGGTCACATTAATATCATAAACTCGTTTACATTACTCGAACATCGACGCAAGGTTTCTTGCCTCACCCTTTTTTACCGTTATTTTAACGGACTATGCTCTAGTGAAATAGCCAGTTGCATTCCTCCCCTTAAACAATTTAACCGTAATACCCGCGCTTCTAGGAATGCCCATCAGTTTACAGTTGAGCCCAACTTCGGACGTACTATGAAGTACAGAGATTCTTTTTTTAGCCGTACTACGCGAATGTGGAACGCCTTGCCACGCTCTATCTTTCCCTGTCATTGCAATGTTCAGAAATTTAAAACCAATGTACACCGACACCTCCTATCCAACCCTTCCCTCGTTTCCTAATGCTCACACTGTGTCTTTGGCATATTAAAGGTATAAAAAACCCTTTTAGTGTTTGCTAATTATAAAAAAAAAAAAAAAAAAATCCTTGACAAAAGTTATCGCACACAGGAATGGTTGAGAGTTGTCAGTCACTAGGCCCTAGTTCTCAAACGGACTGTTGCGCTACCCAATTTAACTTAATTTAAAGATGTCACAAAATTATGACAAATGGTTCATTTGTCAATTGTGAAATAATGCTCTTTCCAAAATGTTCATATTTCTATTAAATTTGTTCAAAAGTTCATATCATATTTTAATTTACTAGTGAGATTTTGGAAAGCCTTAAAATAATTAAAAATATTGTGTTTTTTTTTATAGTTAGCGAACACTAAAAAGGTTTTGAATACCATTAATACGCCAAAGACACAGTGTGAGCATTACCAAAAGAGGGAAGGCTTGGATAGGAGGTGTCAGCGTTCATTGATTTTGAATTCCTGATCATTGCAATGATAGATAGTGTCAAGGCACTAAAAAATTTATTTTTGTACTTTTTAGTACGGTCGAAATTCGACTCAAGGTTAAACTGATGCGGTAAAAAAGGGTGGCAAGGAGGGTATTTCCCGCTTTAACGATACAAGACAGCATTGGGTTTATGAAGCATTAAATTATACATGGTTTTTTATTCCCCATTGTACAATGGTGTGTAGGTCAGAATTTAATAAGCTAATCATATTTTGCCTTTGCAGTTCCAACATCCAAAGAGGAGATTTGTGAGTCTGGAAACGAATATGAAAAGCTAAGAAAACTATCGTAAGCGAAACAGTGGGTTAGTAGTAGCAGGATACAGGAGATCATTTATAAAAATGAGGAAAAAGGACGGGACAAAACGGAGCCATGTGCCACAACAGGATTTATTAATGTGTTTCGAACTTGATTCCGGCCAAAACAACTTATATTGAACGGTTCGAAAGAATATTTCTAATCCAACGAACAAGAGATTCGTCAATAACGAAAGAACGCATTTTCGATAAGACAGTAAGATGCCAAACTTTATCAAGTGACTTTGAAATATCAGGTCCAATAACCTTACTTTCTCCAAAGCGATGTAAAAATTTGCTCCACTGTTTGGTGAGATGAACCATAGGTCCACCAGTGGACCTATTGCTACGAAAGCAGTATTGCCGGTCAATAAGAAGCTTTCCTTCCTCAAGATATTACTTCAGCTGATAATTAATCATTGTGTCCATGACCTTAGAAAGAATAAACGTTTGAAAAAGAACAAGATTCACCTTTTTTGGGATTTGCTAAACAAATGCAGTTTTCTAACTACTTAGAACAAGCCCAGGAGAATATGATGGAAGGAAAAGCTTACGCAGTGGTTTTGCTAGCTTGGAAGAACATATCTTCAGGATAATAGCGGGGATACCAACCAGACCAGCTGATTTATTAATGTTTAAATCTTTAAAAGCTCTCGCTTTATTTACGTGATCAGGAACTTGGGGAGCCATGACACAATCTGGTAAGATAGCGGCGAACTGTCTTGCAAACAAGTTAGCTTTATCAAAAGAACTAACTAAATGAATGTCATTGGTAACCAGCGTAGATACCGAGGAAGAGGAAGAATTCCCCAATGGTTTTTACAAATGACCAAAAATTCATAGTGTCTTTGGGACATTGCAGTATTTTTGCCGTAATTTTTGGTTTGTTCAGCACTGGAGTCTACGTCGCTACCGAGGAAGCATAGCGACCAGTTAAAGATGCTGAAGAAATTATTGAGACCATCCCAGTTGGCTTTCTCGTATACTGCCAAACGGTTCTCTTTGGAGTTCTTTCTTTAACTGGATTTGTTTGACACGAGAAATTAGCAGATATAACACTATGGTCCGATGTGCCTAGAGGCGTCAATACACTGATTGTGTACTTAACAGGATCAGAAGTGCGAAACAAGTCAAGTGTATTTTTCGCTGAGCCTATAACTTCAGATATTCGCGTAGTCCCATTGACAAGGTGATGAAAATGGTTGACCTCAGAAAAAATCTCAGCACACATTCCTTCTGGTGTTTTCTGGCCCAAATGGAGAAGCCATGTAGAATTGTGAACATTGAAATCGTCCGTAATAAGAATTTCAGTGTGAGGATACAGGGAGCCAATTCTTTGGATGGAGTCAGACAGAGCATCAAATTCCTGAGAAGTTAAAAGTCTGCCTAGGTTTGGGCTCCTATAAATTAAAAAGTAGTGAATGATGTGTTTATTCACGGAAACAGTTAACCACATTAATTAAAGAAAGAGCTGACACAACCTTATTGTGGTAAAAGTTGATAGACAACATCATTCCTAACACATGTGGCAAGACCTTGGTCTTCCTCTTCTTTTAGTTGAATGTTGAAAGTCCAACATTTTTCGAAGAAAACAGAATATCTGATTTTTTCCAAAAAGTTTACATTAAGGGGGTATTCTGGTCTAGAGACATGAATTTTAGGTAATTTTTGAAGTGCTGTAGAAAAAAGCAAGCAACAATTTTGCCATCAATTTTTGTATACATTATTTATTTACATTAGAAGCATACAAAAAAAAATAAAAAAGTAAAAAAAAAATCAAAATTCCGTTAGTTATCAGCTGATGGCGTGGTGCGTCTCAAAAGTTTGGTGCGTGACCATACCCACGATTTTAACTCTCCTAGAAATCTGAAATCAAAATCTAAAAAGATTATTAATCTACAATAATGTTGCAATGTCTGGAACTACGGAAAAGTTACAAACATTTTTTTTTACAAAATGGCGACTGTCTAAAGAAAAATAAAAAAAATTTACCACTTTTTTGAACATTCTTCGATTTGTTAAAAATAGTAGAAATGAAAATTGGGGGATGGCCGTAGTTCCAGACGTAGACAAGTCCCTAAAGAAGACTCTCTTAAAATTTCAAGTAAATCGGTTCTGCAGAACCTGAGAAATCGTGGGTATCAGATTCAAAAAGTTCTGAGAAAAACGTGTTTAAAGTACCCCATTATGTCTTTTGTTCTATTATTTGCAGCCCAACCGATTTGGATGGCTGCTCAACAAAATACTTATTTCTCCGAAAATAATTTGAATCTGGGAAAATCCTCTCGTAGACATATTCTTAAATAGTTAAACTATGAAAATATGAAAAGAAAAAAAAATCAATTTTTTTTAATTTCTAGACCAGAATACCCCCTTAAGGCTGGAAATGGTGTCACAAAATTAATAGAAAATTTGGAGTTATTACAAATTGTATGCAAGGTTTTATACAACTTAAACATCTCCCTTTTGTTTTATTCTACTTATTATGACTTAAATAATTATAATAAAACAAAATTTCGTAGTACCCGTGGCATGATGGTTAGTGCGTTGGACTGTCATGCAAGGGGTCTTGGGTTCAATCCCTGCCTGTGACAGCTTAATTTAAAAAATTAATTTTCGCGGGTACTGCCTCTTGCGAGGAATTGACAAATCCTTCAAGAGTAATTCTTGTCATGAAAAAGTGCTTTCTCAAACTAGCCGTTCGGATTCGGCCTTAAATTGTAGGTCCCTTCCATTCCTGACAACAGTACTCGCACACAGGAATGGTTGAGAGTTGTAAGTCACTAGGCCCTGGTTCACAACGGACTGTTGCGCCACCCCATTTTTTTTTTGAAAACAAAATTTCAGGATTTTTTGTTTTTCCAACAAATTCATATAAATAATATGAAATTATTTTAATTTACTGCCATGTTGCGTATATATCCCTTTTTTTTTAACTTTTATCAATTATAGCCAACATAAGTCTGAACAAATCAGCATTTAACGTTTTTTCCAAGAAGTTTATATAGGGACTGTAAATTGTGTCCCAAAATTCATAAAAAAAATTCAACATTATTTTACCCTTGATGACCAAAATATTTCCAAAAAAAAACATCTAAAATTCTTTTCCAAGAAATGTATAATAAAGCTATAAAGGGTGTCCCAAAATTTATAGAAAATTCTAAACAGCAGCTAATTGAAAAAGTAAAGCGTTGGAAAACCTCCAAATTAGTGAATAATATTCACTTAGAAAATAAAACCACCACATCATGTTGTTCACATGTCACTGACCATTATCGCCTGAGTTATGTTCCCATTTTTTATTTACGTTTCAACAATTCGTCTATGTAATTTAGATTTTGGAAGAATCTATTTAAATTTTCCTATCCCACTTATGAATTCCAAAGAATAAGGCTTCACGCAGATTTATTTATGTACACTGTGTGAACGCAGGTATAAATGACCGATTCCAGAGCACAAATTTAAACACCCAACCCAACATTCGTATAAAAACAGCCGCAAAATCACATTCGCAATTTACTCCTGCAAAGGACATTTTTCTATTTCAATTTACTGACCAACATCCAGACTCCTGCCCACCCTCTATCTAAATCCACTTAAAGGTAACTGGGGAAGCCACAAATAGTAGATGACTGCAGTTTGTTCAGAATTACATGGAATTTTTGTTTAGCTTTGGGCCACTTTGAAGCCTGCTGCCGCAAACGACAAAGCCGTCCGCCACCGCCACTGCCTTTGCTCTGATGGCTGCTATATAGAAATTCCATTGCCGCTGCTGCTGCTGCTTGTACTGCTGTTCTGCTTTTGTTGACAAATTAAATGGACACAGACGAATCCAGGCGTGATCCAGTGTTCACTGATGTTCTAGGTAACTGTTGTTGAGAGGGCTTAGATGGATTTCTCTGTCAGAGCGAATTCCCATGGCCGAGGCTGATATGGAAGTGGCATGGCAGTGGGGGTGGTAGTGGTAGTGGTAGATTTGTCGTTTTTCGTTTGTTGTAACACACAGCCTCGATTTGTCATTTGGAATTCAGGAGCTGTCGTTTCCCTCTCTGCTTCGAGACAAAAATACAAACAAAAAAATAAGGACTTTTCTTTATTTCTCTCTGCATATAGCTCTATTTGAATTGAGCTTGTGATTGCTGTAACAGGACTCTGTTCACATTTGTATACCTCGACTTTTGTTGAGTGATTGTTGGAAGGAGAAGCTTGTAAGGGAGGGATGGGGGAGGGAGGTTGTTAGGTAGAGGACAATAATATAGGTAAGCAATAGAGTGTGAGAGTTCTTTGTTGTGCGCTAAGCCCTGCGGATAGATTAGTTTTTACCATTTATGTGTCCTGTGTCCTGTTTTGGTTTTGGTTTTTATTTTTTTTTTATTTTGTTGCTGTCTTCTTTACTTTTTGGCTTACTTTGGGGTATGTTTCGATGATGGTCGGGAATTGTTGTATAAAGTAGCAATATACCTACAGCCTACTTCTACCTTCGAATAGAAAACTAAAGCTCTTTGTTGTTGTTGATTGATTGTCAGAGCGTTGATTTGGTTTGGATTAGATTTTGATTGTTGTTTGTCACTTAATCAGAATTGTTTGAGAATTTTTTTGTTTTTTTGTTGTTGTTGGTCCTTGTTTCATTTTATTGTTGTTTCTGATGCCTATACTTTGTTTTATCCTACTAGCATGATGTATAGGTACAAATAAGGAATATCAAGTACGTACCTATTGTTTGGTGTAGTTAGAATAAGAAATGGATTTTGTTTTTTTCTTCTTTTTTGATGTGACAGAAGTAATTTGTGGTGATTTGCTTTACATTTAAAAATAAGCAAGATAACAAAATCGAATTTTGGGTCTGTTCGTGATTTTCTTAATGAAAATAAATGTGTACTTGGAAATAAAGTGAACAATCTCCAACAAAATGAAGGATGATAAAACATAAAATGAAGAAATTAAGTCAAATTCATGACAAGAACAATTTTAATCTAAGAATTTTTTTGCCAAATAAGACTTTCACACGCTTCAAGCAACTGAAATTCAAGTTCTATAAAGATTTTTTTTTTTGTTTATTTTAATAGATTTCCGAATAATCTAGAAGCAGTTTGTTGCAAAATTGATTGATTTTTCAAAGAATTTGGACTTTCAATGCCAAATGATTATTAAAATTGAAAGATAGTTTGACCGTCAACCCAGAGATATCTATATTCACATTTTTTAAATTAATAGAAAGATCCTGGTTGATGCGTTGACGTTTTATCAACTGTTACGAAAGAACTTTAAGTAGCCTACGAAATAAGTCTAATAAAGTCAGCGAATATTGCTTATTTTTTCATTTTGTTTATATATTTTATTGAGACATAGCTATTCAATCAATTTTCAGTTGCAATAATATTCAGTTTTGCTTGACTTAAACCGTAATAGATTAAGGCACAGGTAAAAACCCAGAATAATCTTCTGACTACCCCGAGTTTAGCAGATGACTGAGCCTAGAACCACTTCCGGTTAAGAATAAGACTATTCTCATTGCTATCTATCACATTATTATAGAATATTCTGACGATTAAAATTTAAAGTTTTATGTTAATAACAATTGTGCATGTAACTTTTTTAAATTATCCTCTATAATTCAAAGAATATGCCTTTTCATAGAACGGAATTCGGTCCGAATTTGTATCTGTTCTTAAAAGAGCGATTAACCCCTGGTTGAGACAATTGAACGGTGAAAGGTAAAATTTGTCATTAACGCTGTCAGTGGTGATCGTTCTATTAAGCATCCTATTAGTGGGTTCAAATGAGAGATTGTTCACTCTATCTTTTTCAAAAATAGGTCTGATTGGTACTGCATGATGAGTGGTACTTATGTTGAATCGTAGATTGTTTTGAATACCATTTTTTATTTGGTTTTCATAAAATTCCGCAGTATTGTCGCAGGATCTGTGGTTTAAATTTCTCGAATTCTTTGGCAATTGTTGGTGATAATGTAAACCAAGTGTAGAATCCGTACGTAAGAATGGGTGTTATTAATGTCTAATACATTAGAATTTTGGTGTTGTTTTGCAATAATTTCGAGTTAAATAGGATATTTTCAATGAACCAACTACCATTTTTACCTTTTTCACAATCACCCTACCATGTCTATTAAAGAGAAATCGGTTTTGAAAATCAAAGCCAAGATATTTTGTTTTTGAACGTAACTATATTTCAAAATTATTTATTACTCTCTTTAATTTTAATGGTAATGTCCTTTTCCGCTCGCATTTCTAAAGCAAGTCAATCCACATTTTCTAGGGTTAATTTTGTTAAGGGCTAAGGTTGATCGAACATCACTTGCGAAAACAGTTGAGTCATCAGCATAGTGAGTAGAACCCGGTTCATCCGATATGATATGAAAGAGGGAAATCATGCAAAAAGATATTAAACAAAAGAGAGCCTAAAATAGACCCTTGAGAGACGCCTGTATTACCGGGAAAAAAGAGTCGTGTTCAGAACCTATATATATTGAAGTTCTTTCAATGAAACAGTTGAATATCAACTTAATGAGCTAATTCGGAAAATTCAGTTGGATGGGCTTAAAAACAAACAAAGCTTAAAAAACAAATTGACAAAGCGAATGGAACGCTTTTTCAACCTCAATATCCAAGCACACTGTACACGTTTCATTACTAAGATTAGGAACTACTTTGTCTTGCCTTTTTTAAAACTAAATTGGTTTCTTTGAATTCATCAATTCATCTTCACAGAACGTGTTTAAGGGATTAGCCAGCACCCCTTCAAAAAGCTTACCGATGTTTGAGAGAAGCGAGATCGTTCGAAAGCTGTCCACATCTCGACTTGCCTTTTTCTTTGATATTGGTAAGATATTTGCCTGTTTCCATGAGGTCGGAATATTGCTTTCAATGACTTACAAGAAATGACCAAAGATAACGACGAACATTTTGATCAAACTGCAAAGATTTTCCCCTAAAGATTGTTAAAAAAGGAAAAGAGCGTTATTAAAGATTTAAGATTTTAAACATAAATTTGTGAGAGAAAGTAATAAGATAGTTGTTTTAAAACGATCAAGTATGATGATATGCTCTAACAACAATTAAAAACAAAACTAATATTCAATGTTTTTTCCTTTATAAATATGACAAATTCGAAAACAAATTTGTGAGCGAAAAAAATAATCTAGTTTTCAAGACTACTTCGCAACATTTAATTTGATTAAACAAAACACGTCGATTTTGAAAGCAAACAAATTAGATGACATTTAACTTTGTTCGAAGGTACTTGAGCATATAATTGTTACTCAATTACCTCAAAAACACATCTCTCATATTTTATTTATTAAAAATTTTACAAAACCATTGAATATTTGCTTTGGTACAAAGTTTGATAACCTTTCATTTGAAAAAAACAAAAGAGCTGGCGTAAGAACTTTATAAAAATAAAATAAAATATTTAATCCGAAGAATCCGACAAAATTGAAAACAATAGAAATTAGGTAAATGGGCTGTCGATTGATGACTTAATCACCACATTTAGATCAATGTAGACCCATTGTGGTACCCATGAATAATTAAACTTCCCTACGATATCTATGGATTTTCTTCCTCTAGCCATTTGGAGGCTTTGAAAAAAAGTCTAATAGGCCGTTTCCTGAGATTTTTGCCAGTACTTCAGTATTATCGAAAAAGTATTTGTCTTAGATTTTTTTTTCTTATGTGGCATAAGAAATGGTCCTTCTTATCTCTGAAGACTTTGTACATATCATGGTTGGTAACTCGCATTTTTTTGTGGTAACTTAACTGATTGTGACTTGTTAGTGTGCTCATAAGCGGTAGTAGAGATTTTTTGACTAGGTGCATAATTGGAAGGTACTCGTATCTAGTTTTGTTTGTTGGGCCATTATTTCCTGGCAAAGGCACAGTTTTTATAGATTCCTAGAATCGTAAATTCTTAGTGACATTAATTTACAAGCTTTGATTTGATTATTGTGGCAGAAAACGATTTTATTGCTGCTTGGCTATCAACAAAAATGGTTTTATATTTCGTTTTAAAGACACTACTTTGATCGGGAAGTTTAAAGGAGTTAGCAAGATTAAGTGTTTTAGAAAAGAAACCTGAACTTACTTCAGCATGTGTTTTATGTGTGGAAAATTGATCACCTATTCGTTTCTATCAGAGAAGATAGAAGTTAAATGTTTATTGAAGTTCAGGGAGGGTGTCATGTAGTCCGTATTTAAATTGTTCTCTTTGTACTTCTGTAGAATGTGTGCATGTAATATGTTTCTCTTTTTCTAGTAACTTTTCTGGCTCACCAGCACGGCACTGTTTGCATCATTTTTTCTCATATATATATAGGTCAGGGGATACAAGATTGAGTATTGCTTCCATTCCTGCAGTAGAAGTCACATATTCCCTGTTATGCAACTACATGCCTCTCTCTTCAAGCTTGTGAGAGTTTTAAGATTTGTAGCTTTATTTTACCATGCCTAAAAAAATATAGTATGCATTTTTTCGTGTCTGCAATTGCCCACAAAAAACTGTAGTATTCAATTTGTATGGTCCTTCTTACTTTTGAAAGTCGTTGGTCCTTTATATGGCTCATTGCCTGCATGCCTAGAGAATAAGCATGGTATCAAGTTACTTTATCGTCTCAAACTTTGCCACTCGCTATTGATATGATTTCATTTGTAACTGGAAATGGAGGGTGACTTTGGAAATAATTTAACAGCTTTGTATTATCTATAATTTTACGTTCCTTCCAAAATCTTCATGTTGCTCGCTAGTAGAAAAAAGAACGCCAGTGAATTCTTCGAGTGATGAGAAAACTTCATGAGTAGCAGTCAGACCTAGAACCCATCTGCTAAGTACACTATCACTGATTCCACGCACTGGTGTCAAGCCAACCATGCTCTTCATTTCACGCATTATAGTTTGTTCAATCGTCTGGTCCGACCAAAACTCTGTCCAAAATTGGTCATTTCTTCTTACACTAAAGTAACCCTCTTGCACACAATTTTTAAATTCATCTGGGGTCATAACAGAAAGTAGTTTTATCATGTCCTGCAAATACAGGTGACATGATTTGGCGTACGACAAGTGTCCGGCGGCCTGGAAATATGGAATCATATTCTTCAAACAGTCAAAGTGGGCATTTCATTCGCCAGAATGCTAGGAGTGAATAAAATCTTTAAGAAATGTAATCGTACTAAACAACTGAATCCAAAAGGTTGCTGTTGTCCATTAGATTTGAGGTTGTTAAGATTTGTTTTTAGTTTCTCACTATTGGATCAAATGAGGATTTTGTTTTAGTGCATATAACAAAGAAGACTCATCAAGACAACTTTTCATAAGATTGTGGATTTCCTGTAATTCATATTTGCTTATTTGGACTTGTTCCTTATTTCATTAGCTAAAGATGCCTGTATTAGTATTAAAACACGAACTGCTCTAGCGAAAGCCCCTCCTTGCAGTATATTTCAACAGAAAACGATGTGTACATAGTACTCATTAACTCTTGCATTCCACTCTCAATCATCAGAAAACTTATTGAAACAATAAAGGACATTAATAGGTAAAATCCACCCAATCTGACTACGCATTTTGATAGACGAAACTCACCCTAAGCTTGATATAAGGTTTACCAACTTCTTAGAACCATACTTTCTGTATATAAATAAGGTAAGGTTGCTCAATATTGGAAACATGAATGATCTGGGACTCACAACTGATTATTTTTTAATAAGACAAATAGATTTCAAGATAAACCCGAAAAACCAAAAATAAAAACCGAATGTGTCTCTTCACTG
The DNA here is from genome assembly GCF_945859685.1 of Eupeodes corollae. Taxonomy (NCBI): domain Eukaryota; kingdom Metazoa; phylum Arthropoda; class Insecta; order Diptera; family Syrphidae; genus Eupeodes; species Eupeodes corollae. The sequence continues at coordinate 283,355,018 of NC_079147.1, forward strand.
ATGCTAGAGTTATTTTATAAACTATAACAGATACGAAATAAATCTTCAGAGCTTTATTATAAAATTTAATGAGCTTTAATTTTGTGGAACAACATTTTTTTATACGAAATATAACTTTCGAGATAAACGTGCCAATCTTAAACAAACACCATGTTTCTTTTAACTGCCGCTAGAGGCACCTTTTTTTGGATCACCCCTAGTAAGTGTGCCAATTTTAAAAACTGTTGGATTTTTTTTGAGGTAAAGGCAATTTTTGTTGTTCATTGACTGGAGAAAAGTAGATGTTTATCAAACAATTATTTCTTATAGACGGTGCATTTTCGTTTTCCTTTTGTCTGAAATAGAGTTTTCTCAGCACATTGAACAACAAACAAATTAGGAGCCGCTGACAACAAAGTTCTATGTGATAATTGGAACACATTCGTCCTCAAAATTGTAAATCATTGTGATAGTCAACTATTGAACTTTTTTGATAGCTTTAAATATTCTGAAAATCGTTTAGTTTTATTTTATATTTATAAGTATAAATAAATAATAAAGATAATTGCAAAATATTAGTGAAGCTTTATCAGTTTTTAGAAAACCATTCGACCTGAGTTACTTACAACTGCAATATTTAAATATTCATAGAAGTCTTAAAAAAATTATTTTCTTATGTGACAGAGATTGAACAAACAGATTTCTGCGAGGCACTACATATCACTCAGTATTAATCTGAAGAAGGATCCTTTCTCGTATCAGTAATTCCTTGTAATCTATTTGTTCCTTTTATCAAATTTATGTTAAATTATAAACTTACTTATTTACTATAACATGACAATAATTTTTATACATACATTTTTTTTTTAAGGAAGTGGAAGCTTTCACCGACAAATGAAGCATCTTCTATATTTTGCAATGAAATTGATTACTTCTATATTAAATTTTAATTTATTTGATAAACTTCTTCTTGAATAAACAATATCACATACAAAATATTGAGGAACTGATTTAGTGAAATGTTAAAAAATGTGATTACATTATTAACTTCCCGTAGGAAGTTATTGTAATGAGTCCGATTTGTCAAATTGAAAATTTTGACATTTCTCGACGTTTCAAGGTCCCTAGAGTCGAAATAAAAGATTTTTAGAAAGATGTCTGTGCGTGCGTGTGTACGTACGTTCGCGACGTTTTTTTCGTCGTCCATAGCTCAAGAACCAGAAGAGATATCGATTTCAAATAAATTTTGTTATACAGATAATAAGGCAGAAAGATGCAGAAAGGGCTCTCAAGAAAATTGCGTGGTTGGTTTTTTTACCATAGCAGTTTGAAAAAAAGGTGAAAATTTTGGTTAACCCTAAATATCTTACGAACCAAAAACGCTAGAGAATAAAAAAAAATAAAAATCTAAAAAAAACATTACTCAAAGTTGGTAAAAATTATATATCGATTCAAATATCTTTTCAAAAACTTAAAATTTAGGATTCAAATTTATTTTATCTTATAAGGAATATTGTTTTCAACATTTTGAAAAATTTTGAGAAAATCGAATTGATAGTTTTTTTTACAAAAAATAAAAACCTAAAAAAAATGTATAAAAGTTGGTAAAAATTGATTTTCTATTCAAATATTTTTCCAAAAATTTTAGATATTGGCTTTTAACAACTTTTATCTTCCAACAAATATTGTTGTCAACATTCTAAAATTTTGAAAAAAATCGAATTGACAGGTTTTGTGCCAAAAATTAAAAACCTAAAAAAAATTTACCAAAAGTTGGTGAAAATTGATTTTTGACTCAAATATCTTTTCAAAACTTTGAGATATTGGCATTAATTTACTTTTATGATTCAAAAACTATTTTTGTCAACATTCTATTAATTCAATTCAATTGACAGTTTTTGTACAAAAAATTAAAAACCTAAAAAAAAGGATCAAAAGTTGGTAAAAATTGATTTTTGACTACAATATCTTTTCAAAAATTTGAGATAATAGCTTCTTACTAATTTTTACTTTTAAGAAATATCGTTTTCAACATTCGATAAAATTTTGAGAAAAATCAAATAGACAGTTTTCTTACAAAAAATAAAACTCTAAGAAAACAATACTAAAGCTTGGTAAAAATTTACTTTCGACTCAAATAGCTATTCAAAAATAAAAAATATTGGCTTCAAACTTATTTTATTGTACAGAAAATATTGTTTTCGATATTCAGTAATTTGTATATAAAAATCCAACAGTCCGTTTTTTCATTAAAAAAAATCTACAAAATATAGTACTCAAATTTGGAAAAAAATTGGTACGAGTACATATAGACAAACTTTGAAGCAAGACAAATCGACAGACGAGATGGGAAGTTATCAGTGTGGGTCGCATCCTAGCCTCTTTTTTTCTAACGATTTATCTTTCTATTAATACCTAACATTCATTTAACTTTAAGATCGTAAACAAATTTTTAAATTCACTTCAACTCAGGGTTGTTGTCATTGAAAATAAATATGTGCATTCTCAGTTACAATGCGACATTTGTTCGTAAAAAGGAATTCTATTTTACTAGTTCGCATAAGGAACAATATTAAGAAGAAGGTTTAATTGCGGGCTACAGTACGTGTAATGTGATGGTTAATTCGTAGGACAGGAATTGGCAAGTCCTGCAAGAGTAATTCTTGTCATGAAAAGTGGTTGTAAAAGTCACTATAGACCATAATACTCTACAAGCTGTTATACCACTAAAGTTATTTATTTATTTTTTGAATTACTAAACATTTATATAACATTTATGTAATAACTTATTTTTTTAAAATCGATAGTCTAATTTTTGGTTTAAAAATGTGTTCACAGTCAAATTTTTCAAGTCCCAACTGAAAACCTCTGCGCATGTTTTCAAAAATTATATTTTTTTAAAATGATTAAACTTTGATTTTTTCCGAACTAAATGATTATTGATGTATTTTAGCAAAACCATATTTCATGATAGCAAAGAATCTTCTGCCAAAAACCTTTTTGTATTTTCTGATTATTTGAAACAAAAAGAAGCCCACACCTTTTCTAATTTCATGGTTTTACGGCTATAAAACACATAAGGTGCGTTACCGTGTCAAATAAAAATCACCTTGCATCATTTTCACATAATAAGAGTATTCTTTTCCCTACATTTTGATATTCTTAAACCTAATTACATTTCCTAACCCTCTTTGATTTAACCGCACTAAAGCAATGAATCCAACACGATTGCATAACTAATTTTCAAAATTAGTCTGTTTTCACTTAAGTTAATGCAACAAACATTCGTAAAAGTCACACTTAATTAACTGATATACCTAATTCGCCAATGGTTTTCATCAAAACTTTCCCAAAAACAAAACAACACAAACAAAATATAAAACAATAAGATTCATTACCATCGAACGCCTCTCGAACTCTTAGAAGCTCATAACTCAAGCCAACCAAACAACCAACCCTTAGATTTTGTCAGGAGCACACTATAAATGTAGTTATTTTTAGAAAAATAAAAACAAAAGCCATATCAAAGTGAAAATTTCAATCCCCCTTTCTTCCATATCATATAGGTTTAGGTTGTTATGGTCAGCACAAATGAGGTGTTAATGGTCACATGTGATACTAATAGCCAGACCTGATGATTCTGTATACGTACACTAAGAGCATAATTTTTTTCCTCATTCGTATTCGTGTATAATATTGAAGAAGTATTATAGTTTCCTCATTTTGATATCTACTACAAACTATAGAAAACTAACGGTATACGAGTATAGCGCCACTCCTCCTTATAGAACATAAACTTTATCCATAGCTAAATACAACCTATATTGGGTTGGACCACATAAAAACCACGCAACACATGAGACTAATGGTCTTTTAAGGAATTCTTAATTGTCCTCTGCAATGCTGCTGGCGAGGCGAACAATGTTTTGGGAAAAACTCTTAATTATTCCGAGAAAATAGTTAAAAGCATTTTAGTTATGGTCATGTGTGTGGTATGTTTTTGTTCTTGGTTTTTTTGGGTAAAGAGTGGCATAAGAATCACGAGAAAAATGGCTGCGGAAGATGTTCGACCAGAGAGCATTATAAATTTGCATAAGTCAGATTTTTCATATAACTTTTGGACAATTTTCTTATTAAGCCAAAAAATAAAGATTAAGTTATTTAAAAATTATCAATTTTTTAGTGGAAAAAATTTGACAAGAGTGTTAAAAAGCCTTTCAAAAAAATCATAACTTTTAAATTGAATTAAAATCATAAAGCTTGTTCATTATTTATAATTTTTATAAGTCAAATGAATTGTTCAAGGCAACGAGAAAAAAAATAAATTACGAAGCCATCATTTACACTCTCAAAGCCGCTATGCAATTATGAGTCTTCAATTCAACAGCATCGCACGAAAGACAGAGGATTTATGGCTGAAGTTTGAACTTTTAACGCTATATACGAACGAGTTAAAAAGTTTTCATTATTTTATAAAATTTATTCCGTGTTTTTTTTTCATTTTGTTATAAATTATTTTTCTCACTGCTTTTCACTTTTCACTTAAGTTTTACCATCGCATCGTCGTCGTCGCTATCATCATCATTTTGTCGAACATTCAGTGAAGAATATGCATTATCGACATTGGGAGGGAGAGGAGGGTATATGATGATAAGATATCAAAAGAAAACTTTAAATTAATCGAAGTTTTTTTTTTGTCTTCTTTTTTTTCTTTTAATCATCGTTATTCAAAAGTCAAGGATTAAGCGGTTGTCTTTGAAGGCAAATTGTGAAAACTCTCTTGAAATAAAAGGAAATTTTTAAGTGATGTATATATGGACAAAACGGACTATGGGAAGGCAGTATACTATAGATACAAAGGATTATGACTTTTAGGTCAATTTCTGATCATGAGAGCTGCTTAAATGCGTTCATAATTTACCTAAGTTTTAAGTTTTAGTAAAGGTAAAAGGTTTTCTTCTTGGAAAATTTTGTGAAATGAAGAGGAAATTTTCCCATAAACTTTTAGATTTTTTAATAATGTGAGTTTAAAAGATGGAAACTCATAATAAATATTCTTGTTAAATCCTTAGTATTTACATTGACTACAGAGACTACACTGCATTACAAGAAAATGCAATATTTGAAATCGAAGTATTAAATTAATTGAATTGGCTTTGAGGCAAGTTGTTTGAATTTTGCATTAGCCTGATGCTTTTTGTTAATATTCGTTTTTTTTATTCAAATTCATCAAAAAGCGTCTAAATAGCTCATCAGATTCGAATGCATTCCTAATTTCAATTATACTCGTCTTATTGAATGAATAAAGAAATATTGACGTTGTAACTATACAAAGCCTTAATTTTCGAAAAAAAAAATATTATTATCTTAAATCTCTAGGAGAGATCTACGTTATGGCTGAACATTTTACTGATAAGGCATGTCTCGAAGGTTTTTACGCTCTTAAAAATTAACCTTTAAGCTTCAATTCGGACTTACTGTTAACAGCCACACATTAAGAATGTAGTATGCTTAACTTCGTTCTTTTTTACTTGAGTCATATAGACACTAAATGGCAAGTTTTTCCGTCGTAAAAAATGTCGAACTTTAGATTTTAAATTATTTTAATTATTAATTTAAAGTAAAGTACTATTTTCTTTTGGAGAACTTCAACCGAAATATATTAAATTGGCCGTTAATCTATTTTTGAAATATTTTTTAATTGTTTCCTACATTTGATAACAGTGAAGCGAACTACGTTGAAGACTAATAAATATTTAAACATTCTAGTAGCTTAATGAACTGGTGGATCCAGGTGGGGGAGCGTATGAATTCCCTTCAATTTAAAAATAATCGTATTGAGTTAATGAATATGACCCTCATTATGTTTTGAGTTATTAATTTTTTGTATATATGAAAACAAAATTTATATTTTACTTCATAAACTTTGTTGCCAAAACTACCAATTTTAACAGAGTTTAACATTATGTGAGTCGGTAATTCAGCCCATTTCCAAAAATTTTGACCAATGGACAATCAAGGGGGGGGGGGGGGTCATATGAGCCATAAAACTTATACAGTTAAGTTGTATAAGTAGAAATGTCATCTAAAGATTTGTTAGTAATTTAACGACATTCACAAAAATTGGTTTGCTGTCAAAAACTACTAAAATTTCTGTTTCTGCGTTAAATTATTTTCATAAAATTGGTTTCTAAAAAAAGAGCAAATATTAAATTTTTTAAGAAGAAACCTTGAATAAGAGATTGCCTTTAAATGCCTGACCAGCCTTCAATTCCTTCAAGTATTGCATTCGTAAAAAATGTCGAATGAAGTGCAATCAAAATTGCGTTGGTGGAAAAATTGAATTAAGTAGCTCCCCCGATTCGTTAAAAAATTGTCTTCATTTTATTTTAAATCTCGAAGTTGAAATTGCCTGCGTGCGATTTGTTGTTATCCGCAAATAAGAAAACGGCCCACATTCGATACAGCAGACAACTTATAAAACAATATAATTATTTATTTATTTTTCGTTCGAAATACAATTTTTGATTTGTTTTTCTTTTTTCTTAAGAATAATAAATTGTAACTTTATGTTGTAGTTCTTTTTGTTTTTGCATTTTTTAAATAACTTATCTAAAATTATTATTTTTGTTCTGTTTCATTTAAAATTGTTTATATTATAAAAAGAAAAAAAAAAAAACAAATAACGTTTTGATCTTAAGATTATAAATAAGACATAAACATTGCGCACGAATAATACGGCAACTCCGTTGAATGGCATGTTGGCCGAAGTGTTTGGCGGCGGCGCGGCGGCGGCTGCCCCATTGGCGGCTGGTGCTGAGTGTATGCAGTCGGCAGGCCTGCTCGGCCGGGGGACGGTGGTGGCGACGAGTAGGCCGGTTGCTGCGTCGGAGGTCCGCTAGCAATGGACTGAGGTGGAGCATACGATGCTAGTGGATGTGAGGATGGAGGCCGCGAGACTGGTGGCTGCTGTGATGGAGCGTTGGATGGGGGATTGGAGCCGTTGTTGGCTGCGGCCACTTGGTTCGGGGGAGGGGTTTGCCCTGGACTGGGAAAGGAACCATATGAACAACCAGCTGCACCTCCAGCTGTTTGCTGTTAACCTGGCTATCCAGGTGGCGGTATTTGTGGCTGCGAGTTTACTGTAATTGATTCCGGAATTCGGTGCACTGTATCCATAACCCATCGGGGGTCCAGGCGGTCCGCTGGCGTTCTGTGGTCGATACTGCCCGGGCAGTGCTTGGGCTCTGCCGAATTCGGATAAGGGCTATTAGGAGGTGGCGGACCACCGGCCGAGGATGTCGGCGGCATACCAGCGTGATGATTGCCTTGACTGGAAGGTAGATATCCTTGAGAAGGAGGCCCGTACGGTGGTATAGCACCAGGATAGCCAGTCTGGGGTTAGTAGGGCTGCCCTTGATGTGGATAGCCGGCGTAGTGACCGTGTTGTTGATAGCCCCCACGGTACTGAGCTTGTGGCGGTGGTTCCTGGGGTTGTTCACCAGTTCGATGTTGCTGTTGATTATTTTGGGTCGATGGAGGGGGCTGTTGGCCAGTACCTGGTACTCCGCGGTATGGAACGTTAACTCTCTGCTGTTGCCCGGCTGTCTGAGGTGGAATGGCGCCGCCGACGCCATGGGAGGCAGATTGGGGTGAGATGCCGGGGCCGCCGCATCCGCCGATGTTAATGTCACCTTGTTGAACTGAAGAAGATTGAGGCGGAACAGGCTGTGGCGGCTGCTGTTGCTGCGTATACGCCACAGATATCTTGCCTGCTGCCTTTTTCTTCCTCTTGTATTTCTCGTTTTAAAAACAAATGTTAGCTGTTCACTTTTTCCGCTGTCTCAAAAAATGTATTCAAGGGAATATATCTGCTCTTGTTGTGCAGATATATTCGATATAAAAATGTTTAATTTATTTTTACGCACAGGAATTACATTGCTTCTATCCAATGTAATTCCTGTGCGTAAAAATAATTAATGTAATTTTTTCAATTTGAAAATAAAAGAGAGTCTGTCTGTCCTGGCCCCTACAACTCAGAGTATTGGTTCGATTGACATTTTTTAATCAAAAATTCAAACTTTCTCTTAACTAAATTCGTTTTTTTTTTCACTTAGTCTTCTTTCGATATAATACATTTTTAATCCAGAAGCGTACCCCCTTAGATCCGTAATTTTGTTGTTTTGTTTTTTTTTTCAAGAAGTAATGAACCGATTTAGTAGTAGTACCCGTAGCGTGGTGGTTAGTGCGTTGGACTGCCATGCAAAGGGTCTTGGGTTCAATCCCTGCCTGTGCCACCTACATTTTTTCACGGGTACTGCCTCTTGCGAGGAATTGACAAATTCTCCAAGAGTAATTCTTGTTATGAAGAAGTCTCTTTCTCATATTAGCCGTTCGGATTCGGCATATAAACTGTAATTCCTTCCATTACTGACAACATTACTCGCACACAGGAATGGTTGAGAGTTGTAAGTTACTAGACCCTTGTTCTTCATGGACTGTTGCGCCACCTAATTTATTTTATTTTATTTTTAATGAACCGGTTTTTGTATATATCTATTTTTAAATAAATATTACACATATTTTTTCGAAATTCAATATCTCGAAAACAGGTAATTATTTTTTACGAAATGTAAATAGTATATTAATAAGTTCTAAAATACAGGATACTAGAAATATTTTTATTCTAAAATGGAAACAGTTAATATTAAAAACTAGCAGACCCGGCCACTCGTTGCTGTGTCTAAAGTTTTTCGAAATTACATTATTTAAGGGGAACGTTATTAGAACATCAGACATGTGCACCAGCATGCTTTTATGAATATATGCCATTTGTAAAAACAAATGGCGAACTTCATGGCATAGTTTTCTAATAGATTTACCCTTTATTACAATGAAGACAGAAATGTTAAAGATTTTTTAAAAAATAACTTAATGGCAGAAAGGCCTCTCAAGAAAATTGCATTGGCAGTTTTTTTTACCATAGCAGTTTGAAAAATAAGGTGAAAATTTTATTTAACCCTAAATATTATTATATTATCTCTAAAAAAATGTTCGTGCCACGAAAAATAAAGTTTTTAACATCTGGTAAAATTTTGAGAAAAATCGAATTGACAGTTTTTTTATAAAAACTACAAAACTAAAAAAAAACATTACTCAAAGTTGGTGAAAATTGAATTTCGGTTTAAATATCTTATCGAAAAATTGAGATTATGGCTTTCAACTAATTTTAACTTATAAGAAATATTGTTATCAACATTCGAAAAATTTTGAGAAAAATCGAATTGACAGTTTTTTTACACAAAATCAAAAATAATAATAAAAAATGATAGACATTGGTTTTGGACTCAAATAGCTTTTCAAAAATTAAAAATATTGTCTTCCAACTTTTTTTTAATTCACAATAAATATTTTTTTCTTTATTCTGTAGTTTTTTTTGATACAAACAGTATGTTTTTTTATAAAAAAAAATAAAATCTTCAAAAAATAGTACGCAAATTTGGTAAAAATTGATTTTAGGTTCTTGACATCTCTTAAATTAATTTCATTCATCCAATTTGTGAAAATTTAAGAAATTCTACTTAAATTGGTAATAATTTGTTTTTGACTAAAAATCTTCTTAAGAAAACTAGATTTTCAAACTAAACTATTCCTTTATATGAAAAATATTGTTGGTAATTTTAAAATTTTTATTGCGATCGACTTCCGAGGAGCTAACATCGACTCGGACCACTACCTCGTTGTAGCCAAGGTAGCACTTCCGATTTCCAAGGCAAAGCAGGGAGGTGCTGGAAGAAGGTACAACGTCGAACGGCTACAATCGCCAGAGATCGCCAAAACCTTTTCCAACCGAGTTCCAAGTAACCTCTTTCGAAGTTCTCTGCCGCCAACACAATGTATCGAAAACCAGTGGCAACATTGCCAAGATGCAATCAGAGAAGCCGCCTCTGATGTGCTCGGTTTCAAACAGCCACCAACAGGAACCCCTGGTTTGATGAGGAATGTCGGCAGGCAAATGCAGCTAAACAACAGGCACGCAAAGCGGCGCTGCATAAAAGGACGAGAGATGCTCGTGAGCTCTATGAGCAGGAGAGGAAAAAGAGAGAGCATGAGAAGCGTGCGGTCGAAGATGTTGAGGGGTTAAAGCAGGAATGAAGTTCGAAAGTTTTATGAACAGGTGAAACGAAATTCACAGGTACATAAACCTAGAACCGAAGGCTGCAAAGACGAAAGTGGAAACATCATAGTGGAACCGTAGTCAATGCTGCGGATATGGAAGGACCACTTCTGGAGACTGTATAACGGTGACGATGAACTGAATTCCGCTGTCAGGCAGGATGATCCATTCAACATAGACGACGAAAGCCAACAATCCTGTCCTCCCGACTTAGACGAAGTAAAGATTGCCATATCTAAGCTGAAGTCTAATGAAGCCGCTGGAGCGGATGGCTTGAATACCGAGCTCTTTAAAGCATCTGGAGATAAGTTGGTTAGGAGCATGCTCCAACTTATTTAAAATATATGATCAGAAGAAAGCATGCATGAAAGCATAGAACCTCAGTACTGTTTGCCCGATCCCGAAAAAATGAGACCCTCTAAACTGTAGAGGAATAAGTCTACTTAACATCACCTATAAAATCTTCTCTGCCGTAATATGGGAACGTCTAAAGCACATCGTCAACAACCTGATAGGTCCTTATCAGTGTGGTTTTAGACCAGGAAAGTCCACAGTTGTTCAAATATTCACATTACTGTAATGGAAAAAACCCAAGAACACCAAATCGACACCCACCATCTTTTCATCGATTTCAAGGCCGCATATGACAGCATATACAGGGACGGGTTGAGTAGAGGCATGTCTAGTTTTGGCGTCCATTTGTGCCGGATAACCATTGAGAATTCATGCTGTTCAATAAAGGTTGAAAACAATTTAACAGAACCTTTCAATGTCAAAGAAGGTTTAAGACAAGGTGTCATGCGATTTTTTTTAACATCGTACTTGAAAGAATAGGCTAGAGCTCATACGTCAAAACTAGAGGCACTCTTTTTCAAAAGTCTGTCCAATTACTAGCGTATGCTGATGAAATTAACATAATCGGAACTACTCAGTGTGATGTCAATGGGGCTTTTATGAGTATTGAGGCAAAGTCGGCAAAAATTGGTTTAACGGTTAATGAGGGCAAAACAAAGTACATGCTGTCGTCGTCAAGATAGGGCATACAACACGGACGTATTGGTCAAAACGTCACAATCGACAGACGTAACTTTGAGGTAGTCAAGGACTTCGTCTACCTTGGATCAGCTGTTAACGCAGAAAACAACGCCAGCGCTCAGATCGAACGAAGAATAACTCTTGCTTACCGCTGTTTCTTTGGACTAAGAAAGCAATTGAGTAGTAATGTCCTCTCTCGAGGGACCAAAGTGTTACTATATAAGACCCTTATCATCCCCGTCCTGCTATACGGTGCAGACGCATGGACTATGACAAAAGCGGGTGAAAGCACCTTGGGTCGCTTCGAGAGAAAAGTTCTTCGTGTGATCTACGGTCCCGTATGCATCGAAGGGGAGTGGAGTTAGTAGTTCACACAGGACTGTAGCGCCACCTTAAGTAAGTAAGTAAGTAATTTTAAAATGTTTAACTTCCTTTTTAACTTAGAGTCGAAATAAAAGATTTTTAGAAAGATGTCTGCGCGTGCGTGTGTACATCCGTACATCCGTACGTTCGCGACTTTTTTTCGTCCTCCATGTCTCAAGAACTAGATAGCAGTTTGAAAAAAAGGTGAAAATTTTGGTTAAAACTAAATATCTTACGAACCAAAAACGCTAAAGACTTGAATTACATTTTATATAAAAAATTGTAATGTGATACCAAACAAGTATATTTTTTGGAAAAATTCCATATAACGGTTTTTTTTATAAATCTAAAAAACTAAAAAAATTTGTCACCTCCAAAATTTTAATACTAAAATATGATTTCATCTCCGAAACAATTCTGTGCAACGAAGAATAATGTTTTTGGCATCTGATAAAATTTTGAGAAAAATCTAATTGACAGTTTTTTTTATAAAAAATTAAAATAAAAAAAAAAACATTATTCAAAATTGGTAAAAACTGAATATCGATTCAAATATCTTTTCAAAAACTTGAAATTTGGGCTTCAATCTTATTCTATCTTATAAGAAATATTGTTTTTAACATTCAGTAAAATTTTGAGAAAAATTGAATTGACAATTTTTTTACAAACAATTTAAAAGTTTGTAAAAATTTATTTTCGACTCTAATATCTTTTCAAAACTTTGTGATATTAGCTTTAATTTACTTTTATCTTTCAAAAAATATTGTTGTCAACATTCAGTAAAGTTTTCAAAAAAATCGAATTGACGGTTTTTGTACAAAAAAATTAAAAAATTAAAAACATACAAAAAAATTAACAAAAGATGGTAAAAAATGATTTTCGACACAAATAACTTTTCAAAAATGAAAAATATTGTCTTCAAACTTATTTTATTTCACAGAGAATATTGTTTTCGATATTCAGTAATTTTTTATATAAAAATCCAACAGTCCGTTTTTTCATAAAAAATAAAATCTACAAAAAATAGTACGCAAATTTGGTAAAAATTGATACGAGTAAATAAAGACAAACTCTTAAGCAAGACATATCGACAGACGGGATGGGAAGTTATCAGTGTGGGTCGCATCCCAGCCTCTTTTTAAGAATAATTCACCTAACAATTTTTTTTAACCCAACACTAAAACCAACAATCTTTCAAGCAAGATAAATTGAGAAGTCAAATGCTATTCAAATTTTTGAAAAGAAACTTTTTTCAGTTATTCACGTGAAGGATGTAGACCTTATGCACCAATAATCCAAGGGGTTTCCAAGTCCGAAATATGACATTTCTGCTTACTAACGTATCTTCTGTATTGAAAATGGTGTTTTTACTAATAATGATGTGATTTCCCGATACAAATCCGGATAATTTGGATGTATTTAAAGGTCATAATCAGAAAATATAAAACGTTGTCGGTGATCGATCAGCTTGAGTTCGTGTGTTAAAAAAATGTAGCCCACGGTATAATGTAATTTAAGGAAAGCCCACTTTCAAAGATGGATGACGAAACGACAAACCTGGTTTTTCGTGACCAATAGGCTACAAAAGCAATGTTCTCAATTAGTTGAATTTCTTAACTTGTCCAGATTCATCTGATGTTTTAGCACTCATATCAAGTCGTTTATAATTTAAGGCAAAGAATAGTTAAAAATATAAAAAAAAAACAAGAACTTCAAAAGAATGCTTAAACTTCAATTGATTGCAGAGAATGCAAATGATTGCAATCACTTGTGTCACTCTCCAATTAAATTCAATCAACGTAATCTTTTCAATTAATTTATACAAAATTGCGTTCTTTTACAGTAAAATGAATGGTTTTGTGGGAAATTCTGATTATCTAGAATAAACAAAACCAAACTTCTTCATTAAAGTCTTCTTCTCAGCGACTTTTCTTCTCTTCATTTATAAAAATACATTTTGCTGTATGAAAAAGGATAACAATTTGGGGTAAACATCAAATCAGCTTAGTTGAGCATCCCCACAACAGTCTTAATAACAATCATAAATAACTCCATCTTCCCCGGGTCAATGACCCCTCTTACTGCTGATATACTTTATTGCAATATAATTGAATATCCTATAACTCTCCCCCGACCCTTTAATTACTATTATGGTTTATGGTTATTTTGGCTTTTAATCTCCCCTTCTGCATCTTATTGCGGGCTTCATGAAGAAAATTAACTTTTTGCCTTTTTCCATCATCCAAAAATTGCCAAATGGATCTATCGATTGTTTTGTGTCGTGTATAATAACCATAAGCATTTCGTACTACGCGAAGCTGAGCCATAGTTTATCCTCTCTCTGCCATATAGCCATATGCACTCGATTCTAATATCCTCTATGTGTCCGAAAGAACTGTCATAATTCATTAAGCCCCCTCTGTGTCTGGGCATCAGAGCCTTCCTATGTATATATCTGATATTAGACAATTGATAATTACAATCCTTCGGACGAGACCGACAGCAAAACGACGACGAACGACGACAAAGGCGATTACTTAAACCAAGGGAGTTATACCGCGCTACCGACCGTCAGGCCGCTCTGCCAGCCCTTGACTATCCATTCTTTGACTTCGACGGCCAGAACAAGTATAGTTTTAATGGAACATTTACGCTACCACATGGGTCCATCCCCCTAAATGCCCATACGAGCACAGTGCATATATGTAGAAGACTCAAAGGTACTTTGTCAGCGAGACTGCGGGGCAAAACTTTATATGCTGCCCCTGCTGCCTGCCAGGAAAATAATACGGTCTGGACTCTCTAATACCACACAAAACAAATAACAATAATTCATTCCCAACAATCCCACAGGAATGCTGCGTTGTCGTCGTCGTTCACTTTTGCTAAACTATAGACGACTCGTAGTAAATGGGGAAAAGTATAGGGAAGAAATAAAAATGTTGGCAGTACGCAAGGTTAAACTAGAGGTTGCATTTTCGTTCCTTATTTTCCTTCTTATTCAACTGATAGAAGGGTGATTTCCATTAGAAAAAGTACACTAAGCCTTGAAGAAAGGAAACTTACACAAACCACATGATCTCGCGTAATAATGCTTCTGATGTTGTTGCTGTTGTGCTGTGAACAAGGACTTCTCTGAATTATTATTAAAAAATAAAAACTCAACAAAATCCCTCGTTTGAGGGTGATAGAAGGATATTCTATGAGTCCTGCATAACACACGCGGATGTGCCAATCTTCAAGCCCTAAAGAAGGAAATTACGAACACAAAAAAAATCATCCAAACAGGAATAGAAAAAGGCTTCGAACACATGAACTTTTTGTTGGATTGGGAATGGTAGGTATTGTCCTTGGAATACCTTTTGGCATATTAGGACGACGATGATGACGTTGGGTGGTTAAATTTTTTATTTTTTTTTGAAAACTTCTTATTTTTTATTGAACTTTTCGCCTATAGTCTTGATTTTTCAACTTTGAATACAAAAGGATTTTTCTTCTTTTTTTTTTTTAATTTATTTTTAGATGACAAGGGTTGCGAAAAGTAGTACTTGTTCAATGCTCAGAGGATATTATGTACGTTTTACGGTTTTGAAAAGGATTCTGAGAAATTGCGTTTTTAATCAGACTTTTACGATGATGTATTGCATTTGCACAAAAGATTTTTGTGATGGAAGTAATTGTGGTCTATTTTATATATATACAAATAAAAATATCTGCAACGAAGCTTTTTGAATAGAAAATTAGAAGAATTATCGAGAGAGTGTGTAGAGTGATTGGGATTCGAAATTCGAATAAAAAATACAGAAAAACAGAGTTGCCACATGGTGTCTATACGTTTTTGGATTTTTTTTCTTATTTCCACTTGCTATAATATATATCTGTGTGTGAATATCACACTCAAAAAAATTATGTTTAGGTCCACGATTTGTTGACAAAAATTGGGTTTTTATTGGTAAACTGCAAAAATACATTTAGCCTATATTTAGAAGGATTCTATTTATCATCTGTTTGTGAGGGGAACTTTAATATCGTCAGTCAACAACTAAGGCAAAGTTAGAACTTTTCAGCCTCCATTTTCAAATTAAAATGTTAGAAGCTGTTAAGGGAGACACTTTGAAAGCTCCTTATTATAGAATGTAGTAAGTAAAAATGAAGCACTATATAGAAAAAAATACCATTATTATTTCAATATTTTGGAAGAATACTTTAAGGTTATTTTCAAAAACGCTTGTACCCGTCGCATGATGGTTAGTGCGTTGGACTATCATGCCAGAGGTCTTAGGTTCGATCCCAGCCTATGCCATCTACAATTTTGTTTTACTGGTACTGTCTGTTGCGAGGAATTGCCAAATTCTCATAGAGTAATTCTAATAGAGTAATAAAAAGTGCTTTCTGAAATTTGCCGTTCGGATTCGGCATAAAACTGTAGGTCCGCTCCTTCCCTGACAACACTACTCTCACACAAGATTGGTTGAGAGTTGTTAGTGACTAGGATCTGATTCTCAACGGACTGTTGCGCCCCCCCATTTTTTTTAAATGCTCAAAACAGTTTCTTTTCTCTCGATTTAATGTTACAATCATTTTTATTTTTGTCCATTTATTTACTGATATTAGAAGTTCTTACAGTTTTATAATGAAGAATTTATTGACATTGTAAAAATGCATATTTTTTAAATTACATTCATAATCAAATCTAATTTTTGGATTTATTATGCAAAAAGTTCTGCTTTAGGTTATTTTTTAAAGTTTTTTTGTTATAAGCTATCTTTAATTTAGCCTTTTTTTTAACTGAATTTTTGACTCATCGTTTAACGAACTTAACCACAAAATGTGCAAATAATAATATCGTGTTCCAAGTTTTATCACGAAAAGATCCCAACAAAATTATAGATTCTAGAAGATCCTTCTGATTTTGATGACTGATGGTGCAAATATTTTAGAAAAAAAAGTCTATTCAAATCCACTTCAAACTTTAAAAAAAAAGAGGCTCGGATGCGACCCACACTAATAACTTCCCACCTCGACTTTCTATTTGTCTTGTCTAAAAGGTTTATAGGTTTTCGGGTTTTCTTAAAAAATTTGTCAGTAAAATTATTCTAAAAAAAATTAAAATTAAAATGTTTGCATATGACGAAATAGTTTGATTTCAAAATCTATTTCGGTTTACGAGATTTTTAGTCGAAAACCAATTTCCACCAATTTTGCGTAATATTTTATGTAGATTTTAATATTTTATGAAAAAAAAACTGACTAATGGATTTTTATAAATAAATTAACTGAAGGTCGAAAACAATATTTTCTATAAGATAAAAATAGTTTGAAGCCAATATTCTTAAATTTTGAAAAGTTATTTAAGTCGAAAGTAAGTTGTTACCAAGTTTTGGTATTGTTTTTTTTAAGGTTTTTATTTTTTTGTAAAAAAACTGTCTATTCAATTCTCCTTAAAATTAAACTGAATGTTGAAACAATATTCTTTACAAAAAAATATTATTTTGAACCATTATAATCTCAAGTTTTTGAAATGATATTTGAGTCGAAAATTAATTAAGCTTCAATTTTTACCAACTTTTAGCAGTGTTTTGCTTAGGTCCTTATTTTTTGTAAAAAATCTGTCAATTCAATTTTTCTCAAAATTTAACTGAATGTTGAAAACAATATTTTGTAAAAGATAAAATTAGTTCAAAGCAAATATTACTAAGTTTTGAAAAGATATTTAAGTCAAAAATTAATTTTTACCGAATTGTATGCATTTTTTTTTTTTATATTTTATATTTTTTGTAAGCAAAAATCTGTCTATTAGGTTTTTTCCAAAATTTCTCCGAATGTTGAAAACAATATTTCTTATAACATAAAGTTAGTTTAAAGCTATGATCTTAAATTTTTTGAAAAGAAATTTGAATCGAAATTTAATTGTTAAAAACTTCGAGTAATAAGTTTTTAAATTTTTTAATTTTTATAAAAAAGTGTCAATTGTTTTTTTTTTTCCAAAATTTGCCAGATGTTATAAAAGTTAAATTATTTGGAGAAAACATAATTTTTTGTTCGTAAAATTTTCATCTTCGAGGTGACATTTTTTTTAGATTTTTTTATTGCTATGATACAAATATCAAGAACACAATATTTGTGAGAGTCCTTTTTGCATTATTATATACATATACATAATTTGTAGAAGTCGATGTCTCTACTGGTTCTTGAGATAAGTACGACGAAAAAACTTTTCGAACGTACGAACGCACACACACACGCATTTACATACATCTCTTTAAAAATCTTTTATTCAGATTGTGGAGACCTTGAAGCGTCGAAAAATGTCAAAAAATTTTTAATTCGACAAATCGGTCCAATTACAATAACTTCCTATTTAAAGTTAATACAAATGAATAAGATGGCGCAATATTCAGTTGAGAAACGACCTGCAGTTTTAAGAAGAGTCCAAAATGCTAATTTGAAAAAGCACTTTTTATGACAAGTTTTACTCTTGGACGATTTATCAACTTTTCGCAAGAGGCAGTACAAAATACAATCCTTTGAATGGTATAGGCAAGAATTTAACGCAAGACCTTTTTGCATGATAGTCCTACGCATAAACCATCTCTATAACGCAACGGATACTTCCAAACATTTATAGATGGGGATTTAAATTAAAAAGCTGACAGCAGTTTTCTTAGTGTGTTGCTATAAAAAAGTTTACTACATGGAGGGTACCAATCCCCAAAATGTTTTTTTTATGAACATTGTACAACCTAAACAACACAACATGTTATTTCTATTACTATAGATTTACATAAGAGCTGATGTTGTGATTTTGAAACGTTCAATCAGAAAAAACAATTTTTTGAAAATAACTCGAAACACAAAGTTAAAACATGTTAAAGATTACACCAAAAGTAAATGTTTACATTAGTGTTAAATATTACTAATAGTACAAGTAAGAAACTGACACGTAAAAAATCTCCAAAAATCCTCTTCGTCAAAGTTTGCGTTTGTACCGTGGACTGCTGTTTAAAAAATGTAAGTGATCTTCATCAATCGTTAGAACCAAATGTTTTAAGAATCTCAATAAATAATTTAAAATGTTTTATCTTATAAAATAACTTTAAAAATATAAAAAGTCGTATGTATGTGTTGGAAATATGTAAATATAACGATTTATAGAGAGTTTTTTTAATGATTACTTGATAACTTGAGGAAAGCCAGAAAAAGTTCAAACAAGCCAGAAAGGCCTGCAACGCCTATATTCGACGAATCAAATTTATACATGACTAAAAACTGCGGCAAAAAAAATACTGCAATATCCCAAAGAGAGTAAACATTTTTGGTCGTTTTTAAAAAATATGAAGAATTCTTTCTCTTCTTTGGTTCCTACGCTCGTTGTCGATAACACTTCTTTTGATAGTTCTTTACAGAAAGCTAATCTCTTTGCTAAGGCACCAATTCTACGTTTCCTGTGAGTGATACGACTTCGCCTGTACTTGGGCAAGTTAGTGATTCCATGGGACCAATCGCACTCGTACTGTGGCAAGAGTATTTAAAGATCTCAACAAACAAAAATCCACTAGTACGGATGGTATATACGCTATTGTTCTGAAATGGTGTTCTTTAACGCCAAAAACGGCGAATCTTCCTCACATTTTAACTACCGACGATTGCACTTACGTCCCTTCTTTCTAAGGTTATGAAAACGCTGATTATTTTTTATCAGCTGAAGAAATATCTTGAAGATCAAAAGCTTCTTAATGACCGTCAATACGGCTTTCGAAGCCATTGTCCGCTGGTAGTCTCATGGTTCATCTCATCGAACAGTGGAGGAAATCTTTACATCGTTGGGAGAAAGTTTGTTAGTGTTTTGCATCAGGCACTCTTATCGAAAATGCGTGCTTTCGGTTTTCATGAATTCCTGCTGCATTGATTTAGTAATTACCTTTCGAACTGTTCAATACAAGTTGTATTGGATGGATTTAAGTCTGAAAACCACAAAATAAACAATGGTGTGCCCCAGGGCTTTGTTCTATCTCCATCACTCTTTCTCATTGTTATTAATGATCTCCTGTTTGCAACTTCTAATCCAATACATTGTTTCGCTGACGATAGTACTCTTAGCTTTTCATATTCGTTTTCAGATTCACTTTCCTCTTCTTCGGATTTGGAACTGCAACATCAAAAAATCATAAGCTCATTAAGTTCCGATCTAAACCCCAATGCTGTCGTGTACCGTTAAAGCGAGGCATACTCCCTTAAAATTATCCATGGATGACACTTGCATCAATGAGAGTGAACATGTCGATATTCTCTTTATGTTTGTCACCAACCAACTCTTTTTTGGAAAGGTCACATATCCAATGTCTGGATAGTATCGAACGTATAGCATTTAAATTAATATATGATAACAACGTCAGAAGTTAATTTACTTCGCTTGAACATCGTCCTATGTTTTCCTGTCCGACCATTTTTTAACGTTATTTTAACGGTTTATGCTCTAGTGAAATATTCAGCTGAATTCTTCCCCATAAAATTCAACCACAATACTCGCGCTTCTGGGACTGGGACTCCAACTTTCGCCGTACTGTCAAATACAGAGATTCTTTCTTTAGCCGTACTACGCGAATGTGAAATGCCATACCACACTCTGTCTTTCCTAGTCATTGCAATATTCAGGAATTCAAAACCAACCGACATCTCCACTTAAACGCTATCTCATCTTCCTAGTGTTCACACTGTGGCTCTGCATACTAAGGGTATTAATATCCCTTTGATTGTGTGCTTATTATAAACAAAAAAACTGGCCTAATCATAGCACAAACATTGCTTTAAGTTGTCCATATGTTTTAATTATTGAATCAGTTCGACTTTGTATAAAATTGACAGAATGGCAGCAATATTTTTAACACATCGAACAACTCGTTGTTTCATCACAAAAAAAAATATGTAGACTGAAATTTTGGCACCAAACTTCATAGTGCCTCTTAGGCCGCGAAGTACCACGAACATTGGAGTTAACGCTTTTAATGTTGCGGTCCCAGAATTTGAATTTTTATAGCAAATTTTAAAATTTGAAAACGTAGCTCTATTGTGTAAATTTCAAAAGTGAACATTTCAAGTTTTTTTTTGTATAAATTGACAATGACAGCTCGATGGTTAGTAAAATGGTATTGTTTTGAAAGTTGTCATGTTCCTTTTAGAACACCGGATTTTCACTAAATTTGTAAATGTTTATTGTAGGTTTTCTTTTTAACAACTGCATCGATTTTAATAAAAATGTTTATCTATTAATGTTCTCTTAAATAATTATCAAACAGCATTCTTGCGTAAAATTTAAAAAAAAAATACTATTATTGATATTTTAATACCATGAAAATAGGAAGACACAAAAATCAAATATTTGTGTTATAAAAGTCTTTAATTAGGAACATACACTTTATTTAAATGCTTTAAAAATAATAAAATTCTATAAATAAATACTTGGGTGTTTTGCATAAAGTTTTGTTAGTGCACAAAATTATCTCAGCTTTATACTGGAATGAAAAATAAAAATAAAATGTACACATTTGGTAACACTGCTAAAAGAATAAATAAATGCTTTGAATTTGAATTCCTCATAAAATGATTCCTAATGACTCCCAGATTACTTGTGCTCGAAAAGTTTGTATGTTTTTTACTTAAGATTCTTTTTTTTGCTGATTGCTCACCTCTCATAAAAATCGAGACACAAATTAATAAGAACCCAAACTCTTCTGATATTTAATCTGTTTGCTTGTTGGTGCCGGAGAACAGGGGGCGCTCGTCGTTGTCTTCATCGTCATCGATGTCTTAACATTTTGACATTCGACTCTTCAACTTCAACTACCAACCCTGACTTTGACTTCTTATGTTGGTTTGTGGACTTGTGGTGATACTGATCGATCGACAGATGAATCGTTGAAGTGCACCGCATTCTATTTTATTTTTATTTTTATATGGTGCTCCCATCGTCTTCGAATCAACCAAAAGAAACTCCCATATCATCTATAGACATTAGGAGATAAACCCTTTCATTTCGGAGGATTGATTAAATGTTTTGGGCATTAATTCCAAATGATATGTTCGAAGTTAACAAAGGCAACAAAAAAAAGGAGATTTTGATGATGAAATACACTTGGCTCTCCCAACCATGATGATTATTGTGATAGGACCACACTAAGTTAAGATTTTTGTTATTGGCCTTGAATAAGTGCTGGTTATTGTCTGCTGGATTCGGATCTAAAGGAACGAGAGTTTGTTTTGAAAACCAACATTAATACAGCAGCCCAACCATGATGATTTTGATGATGATGCTTTGCTTTATGGTTAACCCTTCCTTGCAACAAAATATATACGAAAACGATATGAGGATGATGTTAAGGTTGATGATGATGACGCAAAGAGACATGAAAAATCAATTTGTGTAATTTATTCGATCGATGGATTGATTAGTCCTCGTATTGTGTATTATGGACAAAAGGTGAATATCTACCTGGATCTGGGCTTGGATTTGATGATGGTAGATCCCCATCGATATACAATTTACGGTAACTCTTAAAACTCGATCGGAATCTGATGGTTATGCGATGGTTCAAAACCCTTTCCAATGAAAAGGAATTCATTTTAGGCTAATTGACGGACATAATTTGGAAAAACACCAAAATACTTTTAAAGATTCAAATACCTACATTTTGTGGGATTTTGATTCAAAGGAATTTATTCTTTTGATTAAATGACGTCATTAGGGTGAAGGACTTGAACGAAACAAAATATTATTGAAAATTCTTCCAAATTATATT
Organism: Eupeodes corollae; assembly: GCF_945859685.1. Lineage (NCBI taxonomy): Eukaryota > Metazoa > Arthropoda > Insecta > Diptera > Syrphidae > Eupeodes > Eupeodes corollae. Next base: position 283,377,368 of record NC_079147.1, read on the forward strand.
CTTATTTAATTCTCCCTAACAAAATGTTGGTCTTCCATCAAAGTCATATATAGATGAAAATTTAAAAAACACTTTTCTGCACTTCCTTTGTGACAAAAATGATTGGTTACTTTTGGTGCTATGGATGCTACATGATGCATATTTCCTTGATGTGTGTCCTGTTGTAAGGATAAATCCATGTCGCATGTGTGAGTGATTTTAAGCTGTCTGTCTGTAATGCATGAATTAGCAGATCTGTGTGCTTGCTGCTAACTCGACGACAAACATTTAAAAGTCTAACACTTCAGTTGCATTTTGAGGGAAGGCCCTTAACTATAACAAGAGCTTATGTTTGTGGAAATGTTCAAGGTTGCAATCCTATAGGATGTTTGTTGCTTTATTTCATTGTGCATGATGGGGAATTACATTTGATGTTATCCTGAAAAACATCGTTGTGACTTAAAAAGCCATTGGGAGTGTAAAAGGCGGCGGCAGCGTTGTCGGTAGCCGATGGATATGATAGGGATTGACAGTTTTAAAGGATGAAACAATGGTTGGTGATGCTCCTTTTCGTGTTTTGTATATTTTCAGAAATCAAGGAGTAGCTTCCCGAAATGTATCTCTACACTGAAAGAATAATTTTAGAATCGTTTTGAAACATGAATCTTAATACTATTTGTTTTAAAAAGCTGATTTAATACCAATGATAGCAAGACCGTTGCAAATTTGACCAATGGCATTTAGCTAAGGCATTCATTTTGCTCCACGCAAAGTACTTATTTAAAGCTGAACAATAGAATTACAGAGAATTAACGAAGGACCTAGAAACTTTGACCGAAGATTCTGAATTAATCCAACAGAGAAATCTTTTTCCAGCAGTCATAGAACTTGACATTACTCGAGTACAAAACAGTATATTCTGTGAAATAAAAAGAGTTTGAAGACAATATTTTTAATTTTTGAAAATCTGTTTGAGTCGAAAGTACATTTTTATCAACTTTTGTTAAATTTTCTTTTATTTTTTTTTTTGTAAAAAAAACTGTTAATTCGATTTTTCTCAAAATTTTACAAAATTGTTTTGGAGCTTAAATCATTTTGTATTCGTAAAATTTTCGAGCTGACAATTTTTTTTTCTAATTTATTGATTTCGACGACAAGAAATGTCAAAATTTTCAATTTGACAAATCGGACTTATTACAATAACTTCCTATGGGAAGTTAATAAGATGTTATTGGCGGAATGACTTTACAAAACAAGGGAATTACTGGTATTGGGAAACCAATAAGAGTGCTACAAAAGTTTTTTGTTTAAATAGAACAAAAAAGGTTATAGATATCGATGAAATTCTCTATTCCTGTGAAAGAACGTTCGATTCCATTATGTATGGATTTCCGTTTCTTTTACTCTTGGAGAATTTGTCAATTCCTCGCAAGAGGCAGTACCTGTGAATAAAACTTTAGGTCGCACAGGCAGTTATCAAACCCAAGACCAATACATTGATTGTGACATTCGCTGAGTGTTTTGTGATGTGACGCCCGCGCTGTCTTGTTGGAAGCACATTTTTCCTCCAAGTCCATATCATCCAATTATTGACAAAAATATTCGGTTATCATTGAACGGTATAGATCCCCATTCACAGTAACGTGCAGGTTTTGAACATAGCGGAACAATGACGCCACCGGCCTATAAACAAAATGTAACCCTAATTTTTTCGGGCTACAATGATGACTCATGGAGTACGTGTGGATTGCTGCCTGATCAAGACCAATACCGTTTATTTTGTTTATTGCCGAAGCCATTCAGCCAGAAATGAGCCTCATCGCTGAAGATGATTTTTCGATAAAATCCGAATCATTCTCAAGTTTTTGCTCAGCCGAATACATGAACATACGATGCTTCGAACGAATGCGAACGACCGACGTATGAGAGACACATTTGTGCTTTTTGCAACAATATTCTCTACACTAAAGGCACTTCTTTGTCTCACTGGAACGGAAAGATTTTGTACTGTATCTGTGGATTCATATTTGTCACTAGACGCTCAGTTGTTGATCTGCTAGTACAATTGTGACGACCTTACATTGGACATAGCGCTCTTAACGTTGAGGCCACTGACTAAATTTTAATAGTTTCGACTCGTTGTTGGCTCGTATATCTTTCTATCATGAAATAGAAAATCTTACTGAAGAGAAATGTCAAAAGAAAGGCAAGAAATATGGCGTCGTTTGCTATCCCTGGGGCTTTACTTTTAAAGCGACCCTGTTCATAAACCCTGTACTAGCACCGAAGGTGGACGCCCATGTAAGCAAATTGTACTTTAATAATTAGTTTCAATATTTCCAGATTTATTTATGATATATTATTTTAAATTTAATATACGACAGTTTTATCAACGTTTTCCAATAAAAGGTTTCATTTTAAATATACAGCTCTTTGGCCAGCTGTCACTTTTGAAAAAACACCTTTTTACATTTAATATTTAAAAACCACGTCATTACTACAGATGGAAAACAGTGCAATAAAATTGTTCAAATTCTACTACAAAAATAGTCAACGTTTCAAAGTAACAGTCTCACAGTTCGCAAAACTAAAACACTTTTCGGTCGTCTTGAAGAACCCTTTTGACAGAAAAAAGTAATACTGAATAAAGAATTTCAGTAGTTGATGAGATTATTTAATAATATGTAGGCAATCGTTGATTGAAAACAACTGATAATAGCGCTAATATAGCCCGTAGTTTTAACGAAAATTCAAGTTCGTCAATTCCATTTCGTTCTCTTGAATAAAGCTTTCTCAAACGGCACTATACTACATTTTACATAAAGACTGTAATGTCTAAAATTTCTTACTATAAACCTTCTTTAATAATCGAGAATCTTAGAATAATTGTTGAAACCCCTCTTAATCCTAAACTTGTCACTATTTGGTACAATTATTGTGCTCGAAATTTGATGAAACTGATGTAACTTTTACATTGAAAAACTCTTTAACAGGAATCGGAAGATTTTGATGGGGACAACGTTTATTTTCAAAAATATTGTACAACGTACCAAAAACAACAAATCAATGACAATTGTGCAAAAAAGTTCTATTTAGAAGTAGTGATGATCACGATTACTATAACCACCAATATCTTGGGAGAGGTAGGGTCCATATGCGAATGCTTTGCAATCAATTCAAAACCCAAAAGATAGAACTCGTAAAGTTATCGGCAACACCCGCAAATGTGCGAATTGGTCATGGAAATTTTTATCAAAAGAATATGATAATGCAACTTTAGCAATCACAGACATTTAGCTAACTTCGTTGTGTATTTTGAATAGCATACCTTCCTTTTTACATTAAAATAAAAAACCATTGATTAATCGTTTTTATTTGAAAATGAAACCTCTTATACTGAAAAGTTAGGCAAGAAATGCAAACTTATAACCAATCATGGTCATATTCGACGAACCAAATTTTTGCATGATATGAAATTAAGCAAAAAATACTACAATGTCCTAAAGTTAGTAAAAATTTCTGGTCATTTGTAAAAAAACGTACGAAATACCACGTCATCCTAAGTTCCAACGCTCGTCCACAATGACACTCCATACCCTATGTAAGCTCGATCGATAAAGCCAATTTGCTTGCAGCACATTTTGCTGTTAATTCGACGCTACCGGATAGTGTCATGAGTCCTCCTGTTCCTGAGAGAGTAAATGATTATATGGGACTATTCTTCTTTCGCACTCGTGCAGTCGAAAGAGTACTGAAAGACATTGACATACACAAATCCGCAGGCCCGTATAGTATTCCCCCTATTGTTCTGAAGAGGTGTTCTTCAACGCTGGCAAAACCACTGCGTAAGCTTTTCCATCTGTCCTATTCTACAGGTCTCTTCCCGAGTGGGTGGAAAACTGCATTTGTCCAGCCTGTCCCTAAAAAAGGCGAATCATCCTCTCCCTCAAACTATCATCCAATTGCACTTACGTCCCTTCTTTTTAAGGTCATGGAAACGCTGATCAATTTTCAGCTTAAGAAATATCTTGAAGAACGGAAGCTTCTTAATGGCCGACAGTATGGCTTTCGTAGCAATAGGTCCACTGGTGATCTCATGGTTTATCTCACCGAACAGTGGAACAAATCTGTACATCATTTTGGAGAAAGTAAGATTATTGCACTTGATAGAGTTTGGCACCAAGCTCTCTTATCGAAAATGCGTGCTTTTGGTATTGATGAATCTCTTCTTCGTTGGATTAGAAATTACCTTTCTAACCGTTCAATACAAGTTGTATTGGATGGTTTCAAGTCTGAAATTCATAAAATAAACGCTGGTGTCCCCCAGGGCTCCGTTTTGTCTCCGACTCCTTTCCTTATATTCATAAACTATCTTTTGTCTGTTACTTCTTATCCATTAAACTGTTTCGCCAACGACAGTACCCTCAGCTTTTCATATTCGTTTCTAGATTCACATCCTTGTCCTTCGGATGTGGAATTTCAACGGCAGCGTATGATAAGCTCATTAAATTCTGATCTTGACAGCATTGTCCAATGGGGAATGAAAAACCGTGTAGAATTTAATGCTTCGAAAACTCAATGCTGTCTCCTGTCGTTAAAGCGTAACCCTCGATGCTGCCAGGTGCTTAGGATTTCTCCGACGATGCAACAAATTTGTCACCCCTTCTGATCTGGCTATAATCTACAAAGCTTTTATCCGTCCAAAGCTTGAATACAATTCGTATATCTGGGCAGGTGCCCCCAAAACGAGTTTAAATCTCTTGGATAGAATTCAAAAAAGGGTTTTAAAAATGATAGGCGACAGAACTATAATCTAAACATTTACATCGCTAGAACATCACCGCAATGTTTCATGCCTTTCATTGTTTTATAGATATTTTTGCAAACAATGTGCTGTCGAATTAGCCAGTTGCATTCCACCCCTTTAATAATTCAGCCATATTCGCACTTCCTTCAACTTCAACAATACTCGCACTTCCAGGAATGCTCATCAGTTTACCCTTGAGCTCAATTTCGGGCGTAGTGTCAAGTATAGAGATTCTTTCTTAAATCGCACATCGAGAATGTGGAATGCTTTGGCCATTTCTGTTTTTCCCTCCCATTTTGATGTTTAGAACTTTAAGATCTAATTTTAAATCTTTCCCTATTTTCCTAACGCTCACACAGTGTTTAAATATAAACATATAAAGGGTACTTATAACCCCTTAAGTGCTTATGAATTAAAAAAAAAAAAGATATGAGTAGAGTTAAGATAAAATTTCCTTAACAATTCTTAAAAAATGTGTGAAAAAAATTTTAAAAATCAACTTTTTATAAGAAAGTTCATAATGTCTTCTATAACTCAAAAATAATAACAAAAAGTCTTCTTCAAAAAAGATTTATGAGAATCAATTGTTGTAATAAGTTTTACACTAAATTAATTCGAACGCATTTTTATTGAAATAAAAAATTTCTTTGTGTTTCAAAATGAAAAAAAACAGCAATTGATTATTTACTTTCAAGCATTTCCTTATTTATCGAGAAATTATAATCCTAATTATTTTGATTGAAATCAATTTTCACAGTGCACGTGGTTCATGGTCTTATCCCTATCCCTAATCCATGACAAATCGAAATTTGGAATTGGCATTGTCCTTCGTCGTCACCATCGTCCGTCGTCATCGTCACCGCCATCGTCGTCATCATTGTATAAATGTTGTCCATGTCAAATATGGTCTCCGATTCGATGCTGAATATGCTTGCCATCCATAAATGGTGTGTTTTGGTGTTCGAGATGTCCTTCGTGTTACACGAAACAATTTCCTGATTTTGTGCCTGGCCTGATGTGCGTGCTATGTTGGTTCAGTTGGATAAACACAAAGATTCCGGAACCCGATTTATATCTATGCACAATGTACATCAACCTCCCTCAGTAGTAGACGTAAGCGAACATCAGTTCGCCAGTTATCACAAAACCACCCTATTCCCCGAATCGTCATAATAATAATCAACGACAACGATTCTGGGTACAACTATCCGACGATTGCTTACTTCTGTCATCGAAAATCATCCATCAAAATCGTATGGACGAACGACCGACACAACGACCCGACGCACGACGACGACGGATGGACGGTATAGTGTATGGCTGATAGCTTCTGGCGGATATATCAGCACTTTACAGACGAGAGACGACATTGCGAACGGGAAGCATGGAATATGCTTAAATAGCTTATGGATGATGGCATATAACTGGAATATGGTTGTTTATTTTTTTTTGGACACCCAAAAAGATTGGCCAGAGAATGCCTATGGATGACAAAATGACAATGATGACAAGAACCGTCACGGCTTAACAATGCTTCTTTTCGTCGAAAGTCCAAATGGGTGATGAATGTTTTGCACACTTGGAATTTCGAATGCTTAACTAAATCCATGATGGATGATGGTTTTTGTGTTGACACATTTTTGGCGTGGTCCTGATGATATCCTGTGACTGTGCGATGATGGCCAAAAGGCTATAACCTCCATAAATAGTCTATAGATACCGTAACGTGTTCGTCCGATGACAGAAAGTGAACGTACACTAAAAAGGATCTGCTTGCTTGTATGAGATAAAGTGAAAATGAGATTAACATACGCTTATTGTTACTATTAAATGTAAGTGAGGAATGATGTGAAATGAGATAGTTAATGTTTTTGGCTATTGTCTTTACTCTCAAGGCTTTCAGAGAAGATAAAACCTTTTAACGTTGAAGAAAATGACCGTCACGTTACAGTTAATGGAGATCGTAATAGAGAAATGTTGCAATGTTGTTTATTTATTCAATTGCATGGATAAGACTTAAATAATGTATATTATGTTGTTTGGTCACATTTAAGGTGCTTACATCGACTTATTGAAAATTCAGTTCAATTAACGTATTATAACGATGTCAGTATCTCTTTACTGATATTCAATATAATACAAAATTATAAAAAAATCATTTTCTCATTTTGAACTTATGGTCTTTCACACTAATTTTTGTGCCTTAAGTACTTCATTTTTACAATGTACGCTGATTTTAATCTACAGTGGCCGTCTCGTTGTTTCATTTTAAAGTTTATTTTGTTACTGACCAAAAATTGTACCTAAATTAGTGACTTTACGCTTGAATAAAGTTGCAAATATTGAAAAATTGTTTCAATATTGATTGTTGCGAAGGTCCAAACAGTAATTTCTTGTAAAGAACAATTTAAGATTTCACTTACTAGCCCAACGGGTACTCAATTTCTGCAAATAGATCTCAAATTATTTGTTAACAAGCTCAAATTTAACTAAGTTTGGGATTTAAGCAATTCGATTTTGGTCTAAAAATCCTCTTTTCTGATGTGGAGCAATTTGCGACCACACTGAGAACTTCCCAACCCATCCGTCGATATGTCTTGCTTAAAAGTTTGTAGGTTTTTGTGTTGGGTTAAAGAAGTTATTACCAACAATATTTTTCTTATAAAGAAATAGTTTAGTTTGAAAATCTAGTTTTGTTAAAGAGATTTTTAGTCGAAAACAAATTTTTGCCAATTTAATTAGCATTTCATAAATTTTTACAAATTGGACGAATTAAATTAATTTTAGAGATATCAAGAACCGAACATCAATATCTACCAAATGTGCGCACTATTTCTTGTAGATTTTATTTTTTTGTATGAAAAAACGGACTGTTCGATTTTTATTTAAAAAAAAACTACTGAATATCGAAAACAACATTTTCTGTGAAATATAAAAAGTTTAAAGACAATATTTTTAATTTTTGAAAAGCTATTTGTGTCGCAAGTAAATCTTTACGAAATTTTAGCATTGTTTTTTTTGTTTAGGTTTTTATTTTTACTAAAGAAAACTGTTACTTAGATTTGTTCAAAATATCATCATTTTAACTCGTAAAATTTTTGATGTGACAGGACTGGTTCTTGAGCTATGTTCGACAAAAAAAATCCGTCGTGAACGTTCGCTATTTGTTGAACCATGCCACACAGTAAATTTCAAAATCAATCGCTAATCATTTTTAAGCTTTTTTGTGGGGAACAAAGACCAACTTAGGAACTATTTACTACTTTAGGCAAATGTCATAAAGCATTCTATCAGTTACATCCCGAAGCTATCAACGAAATCTTGTAATCTTGCAAGTAACTGTCATTTTTTTTCAATAATTTCCATTATTTTGGCAATGCAGAACTCCGAAATGCAACGAATTTAAATTGCCTTCACTAGCGAATTTACCTTTCATTAAAATAAAAACTGTGGAATCATTTGAACACAAGACGTCAAAATCTAGTACAAGTAAGTATTTTAATATTAAGCAACTTATTCGAAAAAAAAAGAAGTGAGGTTTTTTCAGAGTCAATTACTGTGTGTTAAAACCTTTGTAAAAAGAGTGATATGGAGTTAAATCTCAAAATGTTTGTCATTGAAATAAACGGTGATTTTTTAAGAGCTGAGAACTTTTTTTTTTAAAAAAACGCATAAAATTGCAAAATCTCATCGATTCTTTATTTGAAACGTTAGATTGGTCCATGACATTTACTTTTAAAAGATAATTTCATTTAAATGTTGACCGCGGTTGCGTCTTAGGTGGTCCATTCGGAAAGTCCAATTTTGGGTAACTTTTTCGAGCATTTCGGCCGGAATATCCCGAATTTCTTCGGAAATGTTGTCTTCCAAAGCTGGAATAGTTGCTGGCTTATTTGTGTAGACTTGACGTAGCCCCACAAAAAATAGTCTAAAGGCGTCAAATCGCATGATCTTGGTGGCCAACTTACCGGTCCATTCCTTGAGATGAATTGTTCTCCGAAGTTTTTCCTCAAAATGGCCATAGAATCGCAAGCTGTGTGGCATGTAGCGCCATCTTGTTAAAACCACATGTCAACCAAGTTCAGTTCTTCCATTTTTGGCAACAAAAAGTTTGTTAGCATTGAACGATAGCGATCGCCATTCACCGTAACGTTGCGTCCAACAGCATCTTTGAAAAAATACGGTCCAATGATTCCACCAGCGTACAAACCACACCAAACAGTGCATTTTTCGGGATGCATGGGCAGTTCTTGATGGGCTTTTGGTTGCTCTTCACTCCAAATGTGGCAATTTTGCTTATTTTAGTTTTAGATAGAAGTGAAGGGCGGTACAAAAAAAATTTATAAATCCAGAAACGAGTGATACCGATACAGTGCTAACGTGCATAATTCGATTAGAATTAAAAAAGAAGGAATTAGTAACGATTATTTATGGAATAACTCTAGAACATGTTCTCCCAGATACTGCCGCCCAGTTTGTTTCGAGTTTGAAAAAGAAATATTGAAACGCTAAAAAGGGAGTCTAACCGAATGGAAGATGATGGAAAACAAGGCTATCTCAGTTTGCTATATATGTATGTACAGCTTAGCCTAAAGATATAAATAATCTTTATCTTTGATTACAATAACTTCCACACACCAGTGCTTATTCGTTTTGATTGCAAACCTTTCACGACCAAATACGATTTATGAAAGCTCTTTTACATAATCGTACAAAATTGGAAAAAAAACCTGGCAGGCCAAATATTGTGAAAAAAGGTTGGATGTCAAACAAAAGAAAGAACTTTTGCAGGAATCATTAAGAACTGATCTTGGAAATTTAGTTGATTTTCCAAAACAATGTAGAGGAAACACCAATGTCGGCAACACAGCCCGAACATTTTTCAAGGATCCAGAAAAAACCGCTCGAATAATAGACTACGATACAGAGTTGGTTGAAAGTTTTAAATTGTTTTAAAAAAATTGATACAAACAAATTCCGTTCATGATGTTTAAACACGGCAAAACTTTTTGTATCAAAATATAGCAGGTGTTATATGCCCACAACTGTTTAAAGAATGTTGTTGCACGGAGCTGACATAATAAAGTTTTTCCAATAACTATCGGACAGCTTTTGAAAGATGATTTAACAGCTCGTTAAAAGAATTACATACATTTTTTAAAGTGGACTTTCAAA